>NC_143395.1:100466741-100643822 GCF_052110815.1 Crocodylus siamensis
AGTGTCATCTGCAAACTTGGACAGAGTACATTTCACCCCCTCGTCCAAGTCGCTGATGAAGACATTAAAGAGTATCGGTCCAAGCACCGAGCCCTGCGGGACCCCACTGCCCACACTCTTCCAGGTCGAAACCGACCCATCCACCACAACTCTCTGGGTGCGACCCTCCAGCCAATTCTCCACCCACCGGACTGTGCAGTAATCCAAGTCACAGCCCCTTAACTTGTTCACCAGTATGGGGTGGGATACCGTATCAAAGGCCTTCCTGAAGTCCAAGTATACGACATCCACCCCTCCTCCTGCGTCGAGGCATTTTGTGACCTGGTCATAAAAAGAGACTAGATTGGTCAGGCACGATCTACCTGCCACGAACCCGTGCTGGTTTCCCCTCAGCATAATTTGTCCTGCCGGGCTCTCACAAATGTGAGCCTTGATGATTTTCTCAAAGATTTTGCCAAGAATGGAGGTGAGACTGACTGGCCTATAGTTACCCGGGTCCTCCTTCCTCCCCTTCTTGAAAATGGGAACCACATTGGCCCTTTTCCAGTCCTCCGGGACTTGACCCGTGCGCCACGAGCATTCAAATATTCCCGCCAGTGGCTCTGCAATGATGTCGGCCAGTGCCTTCAGTACCCTCGGATGGAGCTCATCCGATATATGACATCAATCTCTTCCCCCTTGTCCAAGTGATAGGTCACCTGGTCATAGAAGGAAATGAGATTGGTCAAACAAGACCTACCCGCAACAAACCCATGCTGGCTTTCCCTTAGAATGTTAGCCTGGGCCAGTCCCTCAAGGATGGCCTCCTTAATAAACTTTTCTAAGATCTTCCCCAGGATAGAAGTCAGGCTAATGGGCCTGTAGTTAGTTGGATCCACTCTGCTCCGTGGAGTAAGTATGTTTCCACGGTGCCATCAAGGGCTAATTTTACCATAGAAACAGGCAAAGTAGCTCTATCACTCAGCAGTTAACTAGCCCACTCAAAACATTTTGCAGATGTGACTATTTGGAGCAGGAAGTAGTCTGCCAGAAGCAAGTTTTAGTCTCAGCTAATGTGAACCTGAAGTAGCTTAGAGGCATCCTGTCACACATTATGTCTACCCAACGGACATATAACATAGTTCTACACATGTCCCTGGGCAGCAATAGTGGCCCAGGGTACCTATGATGGAAGAGGCATTTTTTTTGCACTCCATCCTTTTTCAAAGGTGGCCCTGGTTGCCCTCCCCACCTCCTCAGTTACCCAATGCAAAGCAACTCAACATGAAGATGACCAACAGCTTCAATCAAACTCACTCCAGAATTGGAAGCATTATGCCAGAGACCCAAGCTAGTGTCTTTGCATGGCATCATACTGTGCTGTGTAGACATACTAACTTGTTCAGAGGTAGTCCGGAAGTGGAATCTAGGCAGAATGCTCCATCACACCATGGGGCCCACTGGGCAGAATTCTATTACGCTTCATGTGCCCAAATGGCAGCTTTCCAGCTCTGTGGATGGCAATTCTGGCAACACCAATGCTCAGGCTACTGCAGTGGTTGAGATTTATTAGGATGATTCTGAACACAGGAATGCTCAGATGATTCGGAATACAGGAAGTGGTACAAGCTACAGTTCCCCTCTTTATTTTTTACTTCATGAGAAGGAATCTACTTAAGTCAAGAGGATTGCTGACTGCTTTTAGTCATGTCCACTGAAAATGAAGAGACATTCAAGTTTATAAACAACAGACATTTGGAAGCATTTTACATGGAAGTAAGTGTTATTTCTCAATAGAAAAACTGGCTATGAGTACCATGTGGTTATTACTCATGATTAACTTCCACCTATATTTTAAACAGAGAATTAACTAAACAACACCTTTCTGAAATCATAGATCCTTCAGGAGTAAGAAGACGCCTATAGGTAATAAGTGTGTGTGTGTGTGCGCATGTGTAAATTTCTACCTACCATGTACACATTACAGAACCACTCTGCTAATGACTTCAACTGTTTTACCATCACAGGAGAACAGCACTCAGAAACCATTCTCATGAGTTATGAGATAGGTTCACTCAGCTTCCGCAAAGGAGGTAGAGTAGAAACCAGTTGTCCTCACCTCTTGAGTTCTAACAGAAGCAGTGATAATACATAATGAGGAATGGAACAAAATATACAAATGTCTTGCCAATGTCTTTTGCCTCACTGGATAGCTATGAAGCATACCATAGCTAAGAGCAATAGACTTGCTGGAACTTTTTTGAATGAAATATTTGTATGAGCTGTTCTACCAAAACTACAAACATTTACTTTTGTATCTTGCCTACAAAAATAGTCCAAGAGCCAAGAGAGATGGCATCCATTACAATATTTGTCTCTACATGGGCGGGTCTTGACAGTGGGTGGGCTGGAGGAAATATATATATGCAATATAGTGCAGCTTTATCTTTCCTTCACTGCATTCCTTTACTTTGTCTAGGTGGGACAAAATTTGCCTACACAGGCTGGATCCAGATATTCAGGCACGTGCATTTCCCCAGGGACAAACAGCAGCAGCACAATATGTGCTGCTGCTTGTCCACAGTGAAAGCCCGTGCACATACATTCTGGTGCACAACACGTTACCCTGGGTGCAGTAGAGGAGGCTGGGGCCCACACCTAGGCTGGCCCCAGCAGCTTTACCTGGGGTTCTCCCAGAGCTCCAGTGGCAGCGGTCTTGCAGCAGGGAGGCTGGTCGGCAGCTGGAGCATAGTTGTAGCCAGCCAGGCTCTGGTTTCAGGTAGTACATGCTACCTCCACATGCACTGGCCCACTTTTTTTTAGCATGGGGTTTTTTTGCACCAGGGTCTTCCGGTGTCAGTTCTCACCCCACCCCCCAACAAGTTTGCAGCATAGGGAATGCTTGCACATGCAACATGTATGGCATCGCAGACAGGTCTGCAGCACTGCACACCACACATGCTCTCATGTGGATGTACCCACTGAGGTCTTGAAACATGCCAATATTCTGAGTATCCATTCTCTTCTCAGCCAGTGTTGACTTTAATGGCTTGGTCGTATACAGAGAATGGATGATAGCCACATACCCAAGGATCTTTCATGTGGAAAACTCTTTACAGGAAGAAGATCATGCAGACAGGGAATGAAGGCAATGAACATTTTTCTAAATGCTGGGAGAAGATTGAAGCACCTGGAAACAGCTTATTAAGCATGGAAGGAAGGCTTTTGAGGAAAGAAGAGCCCAACATGCAGAGGAAAAAAGAAACCTCGGGAAGAATCTTTCAATATGTTCAGGACTGTTAGATACAACCTTTACACGTGATAAGTGCAGAAAGGACCATCACTCAAGAATTGGACTCTACAGCCACACTCACAGGTGCTCAACAAGTTGATGTCTCATTCAGTGCAACTTTATTGTCTCTCAAGGCAGACAGATGCCTATTGCCTATTACAGCTTTACCTACCAGAAGCAAGAATTCTTCCATAGAGGATTGACAGCTTGTGGCAAAATACCTATTGTTTTGGATCAATATCGTGACAAGATTCTGCTCTACATATTATAATCAAACTGGAGAAAACAACTCAGAAAATAATTAGGCCAAAAACTAGATTCTATCAAACCTGCTCCACTGTCTGCTATGATTTTTGCTGATTTCCTAGACTTTAATTTCAAATACATGACCAGCTTTCCACAGTAGTGGAAAGGGTGATGAGACTATTAAAACACTTCTAAAAAACACCAAGACATCCCCAACAGCATTATTTGTATATCATTCTATTCTGGTCACAAAGAAATACTCTTAATGGAGAAAGACTTTTATTTTATTATATGTGGCTTCAAAACAGCTTCAACATACGTAGCCAAAACCAGCATCCTTCAAGTTGAACAATACAGGAATAAAACAGCACCAATTGCAATATCATCCAGTGAGATAAACAGAATTCTGGATTCCTAGCTGCAAGGCCTTCCAAAAATCCAGTATTTCAAAACAAATCAAAGAATTGTAAAGCTGTGTAGATTTCTTTCTTGATTTACACTGTCAAGCTCTGAAAAGAGAAATGCTCAGCTTAAACTGAAGCAGGCTAATTTTAGCTCACCATTTTGAACACAGCAGAGATGTTGCAAGTATCGGATCTCAGTAAAGTACAACTATGAAGTCTTCCTGACGTATATGAATGATTCATAATTTATAATACCAATCATTACACCACGGAATTCTCAATGTCTGGGATCTTACAAACACTGAACTGGAGTTCAGAGAGAATGTTTCAGGGAAACAATCAATAAACAGTATACTCAGGATTCAGATCTCAATACAGTCCACCTCAAGCATTCAAAAGCCCCATATCAGACCCCCCAAAATCATGAATTAAAAATAATAAACAATGGAGGTTTCCCATTGTGTTGGACAATGTACACTCACCCCTGCTGGAGAATTTTAATCTCTATCATACTAGTATTACTAATTATAATACAGCATCTTGGAACAAAAATCACAAAGGGCGATTTGAATTGCACCCACAGTAAACAAGGTCTTAGTAAAGTCTTTGATACAGTGATTTCCTAACTTTAGATGGGAATATGTTTGTCACATTATGACCAATGTGTGCTCTGCACCATGGCTCACTAGTTCTGTTCTCAATCAAAACCAGGATCCAAAGCAGGTCTGCCCACCAACATGCATTCGAAACCACTTGGGCATTACTCATGGTTGTCATGGCAGCCAGAAGGGCCCATATTACCCCTGAAAAGGCAAATACCCCTACATGTATGTGAAAGGAGCTGGAAAAAAAATAAATCTGTACAGCTGTACATAAATATGAATTAGAAATACCTTTGGTTCTCTTTTCTTTTATCAATCTCTCTTTTACTTTGGCAGTATATGATGGCTATAAATTGGTATTTAGAGGTTTGCTTTTGGGAATTGGCTTGTAGGTAAAGTAGATATGCATTGGAACAACAGTCCAGGGCAAGGTTTAATTGATTTCTAAAAGCCTGTTTGTGACAAAGTTTCCTTCAAGACTCAGTGTGTCTAAAGCCAGCAGACACATAGACTGGGAAATTGAAGACATGTACCACACTGTTCCATAATAGAGATAAGGGACTCTACAGCACTGATGCCAGGTAAGTGCCCAACTGCAGAGCCCTTGGGATTTATGGTTTAGGTAAACAGATCAAATTAGGAGGCCCGGTAAATAACCAAATTAAGATGTGTGCATGTGATGAGTTTGTTGGAACAAAGACCTATGCTGACAGAACAGAATGTGAGCAGTCTGATGACCACAGGAGGCCCAATCAATGATGCCCAGAAATGAAGAGTCAGAGGGGGAGAAAGAATACAAAAGGAGGAATTTCAGAACAACAAAACATCCCTGAGAGGAAAACCCAAGGTCACTATGGACAGAGGGCACACCACAAGCCCATCTCATCCACCCCACTGGGGTGGTGGGTGGGCCTCAGCTTTCAACTTCCAGGCTACTGGCATCTAACATTCAAGAAAGAACCTCAGAATTAAGCTCACAAACTAGCCAGATGTACCTTCCCTCTATGACAGTTCTAGGACTGGTACATATAGAATTGTTTGCATTATTCTTATCTGGTATCACTGCGTATCAATAAAATTTGCCTATTATCAAATGGAGAGGTCATGGTCAGTCTGAGGGTTTGGGGCCCTCACAGAACAAGGTATCTGGGTCAAATCCAGTGCCAACAGTTCATACATAAACATTCCAAGGACCTTCCTTGTTGCAGATTGTATAAGGAAACCTTATTAGCCCTGTTACAGAAAAGAGAGGGCCAGGTGAGTAAAAGCATTGGTGTCCTTTTAAGGCTAGAACTTTTGTAGCCTAAGGGAGAGGGTTGGGTGTCTTCAAAGACTGAAGTACTAACAACCCAGTCAGAGACACCAATGGCCAGGAAAAACACCAAGTGGTGAGCAGGAGGGGAGGGCAAGAAATGTTCCCTCTAAGGAGTAGCGGTCCATGAGTACGCCTCTTTGGTCCATTCCCGAATTGGTCCTTCCTCCCCCTTTCAGTGTGGTCCACCAGTAAGTGTCCCACAGTAAGTGTCCAGGTGAGAGCAGGCAGGGTTTGGCCCCAGGTAGAGCACTGTTGACTCCACCCACCACCCTTCTTCATGCCAACCGCAGCCCAGAGCAGCACAGCAGGGACCGGAGGAGGAGCTGCTGGAGGCAGGGGGAGCCAAGCAGTACCTGGGCAGCAGTAGCCCCGTCAGGAAGCTGTGCATGCTAGCTGGGCCTGGTGGAAGTGTGGCACAAGCTGCACCTGGCAGGAGCGGGTGACGCTCAGACATATGTGGAGTGCTGTGGGGCAGCCATGGGCCGAGATAATCAATTGGTGAGCACCCACCCTCAAACTGGATCCAATCCAATAATGGTTATGGGTTTGCTGCTAAATGTGTCCCAAGAATTAATCATTATAAAAGATAACAGAGCTGGAAGGGAGGTACCGGGGCCAACAGGGGATGCTTACTGGTGGTAAACTCCTCAATCCTTGAACAGGGCAGGCAGCGGTTCCTCCCAAAGGTGAGGCAGGGGAGGGGGCTGGTGTTGGGCACTGGGGTGAGCTCCACTGGCTCCAAAGAACTGTTTCACTCCCCCACCCTCACCTCAGGGAGCAAGGAGGCACATGGCATCAGGGCTGAGGAGCAGAGCAATTCCCCAAAGCCAGCAGGGCTTGCACCAGCCCCCAACCCCAGGCCCCATCCTCGACTCAGGGAGGAGCCTCTGCCTGCCCCACATGAGGAATAAGGAACTTACCGCTGGTAAGTGTCCTGTGCCAGCCCCGGTGCCTCCACTGCACTCCATGCCCAGCTCCTCTCTGGGAAGTTACAGCCCAGCTCCTGTCTGGGTGAGTGCATGGCATTAAAAGGTTACTGCATGGCAAGATTTTTAATTGTGCATGGCCGTGCATGTGTGCAGATTAGGGGGAACCTTGAGGCAAACTGCATGTAAAGGGATGAATCCTTCAAAGAGGCACAATGGGCTCAGGGCAAATCTCAGCACCACCCCAGAGCAGAGTTCAAAACCATGCCCCTTTTGTTTTGAAAAGCTGAGTTTATAGCTAGCTGACTACAGAAAACAATAACAGGAAGGCAAGGCACAGGATTGGCAGCACCTGGGCCAAGTAAGAAAGAAGTCCAGTCAGCTGACTGTGGCGGGGGGAGGGTAACTGGAATATAAACCCATCCTGAAGATGGAGGCAGGAGGAATCCATCCTTACAGGTCTTTAAGACCAGGGTAGACAAAACCTTATCTGGGATGCAATAGTTGGGGCTGGTCTTGCTTTGAGCAGAGAGTTGGGCTGGATGGCCTCCCAAGCTCCCACCCAACCTTAATTTTCTAGGATTTTATGAATGACCCCAGCAGCAGAGCAGGATGGAGCCACTCTGAGAGACAAGGGCCTTGACAAGCCCTGCAGGAAGAGCCACTGCTCAGGGGAAGAAGCCTCTGCTGACAGACTGAGAGGGGTACAGAGGACTGAAAATTTTTTCTGTTGTGTTGACTCAGAAAGGACCCGGAGAGGGGAAGTGAAGAGAAGGCATACAGAGCACAAAAGACTGTTAAACCCTCGAAGGTCCCTGTGGACTGAGTGGATCCAGACGTCTTAGAATGGTTCAGATAGGCCCAGGAGAAGCTCAGTGAAGCAGGTGCATGCTGTGGACTGGGGTGATTTATGTTAACCCAATGATGGTGTTTTTTCCTTTTCCTTTGCTCAGGTGTTGGTAGCACCCGGTGGACCGGGGTGGCTGTGCATGAAGGTACAGAGGCTGCAGAGCAGAGTGCTCAACACCCCACAATTCTTTCCCTGGATTTTTGTGTGTGTGTGTTAACCCTTTCCTAATATTCTTGTAGTGGTTTTGGAAAGGGATATTCATGGCTGCCTATACCAGGCAGAGACCCAGGAAGGAGTCAAAACCCCAGAGAGGCCAGATGCTCTGACTGAAGTTAGGCAGGCTGGAACCAAACAAGGTTGAAGCCCCAGCCAAAGACAGAGGGAGAGAGCTAGGGAGACTACAAGAAGGGCATCCACACACTATGCAGGTGGTTCAGTAGCCAGGGAAGGAGAAGGGGAACAAAAGTACTCTCAGATAGACTCTGGTTATCTAAAGGCAGCCTCCTAAACAACATACTAACTGTAACATCAAGGCATGGCAGGTGGGAGAGAAGACCCAGGTTGTACAGCCACCAGAAGGCATCAAAACCACCCCTGGAGGTACACCTTTACACAGGTGTTTCATTTAAAACAATGATAGAAGTTCTGTCTTGGTTTCAGCTTTCTAGGAAATCTCAGAGTATTGTTTCATCATCCCAGATTTACATCCCCCATCAAATCTTTCAATGAATAAAATGCTTTTGACATTAAAAAAAGAAAAGAAAACCTAATTAAACTGAAAGTAAAGTCATAACCCTAGGTGGTTGGTCTGTACATAGTTATTCCCAATTAAACCTATCCAAGAACTCATGCAGGAGATGCACCTATACAGACATTCATTTGCTTGGTACCACCTGAAACTGAACAGTATATAAGCAAATGGCATTCTCCTCTGACAAAATATGTCCACTGGATACAATCAACAATGTCCCACGTAGACTCTTTTGTTGTTAATTTAAATAACAACAAACATTTATTTAAGCTTTCTTGCCAAGCTTATCCATTCCTACAATTTTCCCTGTAGGAGTTCCTTTCTCATTGTACCTACTCCCTTTTGCCCAGATAAACAGGCAGCACAACAGCTAGGTCTCGGTTATTCAAACAAAACTTGATGAATTCATTTATTATGTTTTAAATGATAAAGCTCCTCCAGTGAGCTTTAAATAAGGCTCGTCGGGGGAAGGGTAAGATGAGGGCGGAGGAACCCTTGGACCACTAATCCAAGCATCATGCACAAGAACAGCCCAGCCTAGACCAATGACAAGCAGTACAAATACCCAGGTAAGCAACAGGGGCCAGGGAAGTACTGAGAGTAGGGGACCAGTGCACACATCTTCAGGAAGCCTCAAATGCCTCTACACAAATGCTCATAGTATGGGAAACAAGCAGGAACCCTCCTGTTAGCTGACACTAACCCAGACATAGTGGGGCTCACTGAAACATGGTGGGACCCAACACATGACTGGGTGGTGAATTTCAAGGGCTATAGGCTGTACAGGAGGGATAGGACAGGGAGGAAAGGTGGGGGTGTGGCGCTCTACTTCAAGGAGGAATACACATCCTCAACGAGTAGCACTGAGTCAGAGAAGGGACACACTGAAGTGCTCTGGGTTAGAATACAAGGCAGTCGAGGGGAAAGGGACTTAACGGTAGGGTTCTACTACAGACCACCCAACGAAGGGAAAGAGCTAGACCAGGAATTCTTAAGTCAGCTCACGGAGGTAGTTAGGTCAAAGGACATGGTCACCATGGGGGACCTCAACCTTCCAGACATCTGCTGGGAAGAGCAGTCAGCCAGGTCTGACTGCTCATGTAGGTTCCTAGCCGAGATATACAGGACCTCCACCTAACCCAGGAGGTACACAGCCCCCCCAGGGGAGACACCTTGTTGGACCTGGTCCTGGCCACGTGTGACGACCTGGTGAAGGGGCTGCAGGTGCACAACCACCTGGGTGACAGTGATCATCGCCTGCTAGAATTCACCATCCAGTGCAAGGTGGCAAAGGCCTGCAGCAAGGCAGCAGCCCTGGACTTCAGGAGGGTGGACTTCAATGAGGTAAGGAGAATAGTCAGGGAGGCACTGAGGTCCCAGAGAGGAGCGGAGTCAGGGGTCCAAGAAGAGTGGTCGTTCTTTAAGGAGATGATCCTCCAAGCCCAAAGGGAGCTAATCCCAACATGTTTCAAAGGGGGCGAGAGGGCACAAAAGCCTCCATGGCTCACCAAAAGCACACAGGAATGTCTCCTGGCTAAAAGGGAGACATATACACAATGGAAGCGTGGGGCCATAACCAGGGAGGACTATACTGCAATTGCTCGGGGCTGCAGGGGGGCCATCAGGAAGGCCAAGGTGGAGATGGAACTGGGACCAGCTTCCCAGATCAAAGACAACAAGAAGTCCTTTTTTAAATACATAGGGGATAAAAAGAAGGTACTGGGTAACGTGGGGCCTCTGCAAGACACGCTAGGAAATCTGGTCATCACACCAGATGACAAAGCTAACCTATTTAACAATTTCTTTGCCTACAATTTCCTGAGCACAGACCGAGTCACCCCCCTACACTGGGCCCCCCTCAGGCCCCAGGAGAGGTGCACCCAGGCCTAGGGTCAGTGAGGATCTAGTCAGGAAACTTCTGGAGTGACTGGATGTATTTAAATCAGCTGGTCCTGATGATCTCCACCCCAGAGTGCTGAGGGAATTAGCTGAGGTCATTGGGGGACCCCTGGCATGGCTTTACAAGAACTCATGGTGCTCTGGTGTGGTGCCAGAGGACTGGAAAAGGCCCACTGTGGTTCCCATTTTCAAAAAAGGGAGGAAGGAGGACCCAGGAAACTATAGGCCAGTTAGTCTTACCTCAATCCTTGGGAAGCTTTTTGAGAGAATTATTATAGAGCATGTCTCCCTTCTCGTCAGTGCAGAGGCAGAAAAGGATCTTGGAGTCATCATTGATGCCAAGATGAACATGGGCCAGCCATGTGGGGATGCAGTCAGGAAGGACAACCATACCTTGTCATGCAGCCACAGATGCATGTCAAGCAGGTCCAAGGAGGTGATCCTCACCCTCTGTGTGACACTGGTCAGGTCACAGATGCATCCAGTTCTGGGCACTGCACTTTAGGAGGGATGCGGACAACATGGAGAGGGTCCAGAGGAGGGCCACTCACATGATCAGGGGGCAGCAGGGCAGGCCCTATGAGGAAAGGCTACGGGACCTGAACCTGTTCAGCCTCCACAAGAGAAGGCTGAGGGGAGATCTAGTGTCCTGTTACAAACTAGTCATGGGGGACCAGCAGGCATTGGGAGAGTCCCTGTTCCCCTGAGCACTACCAGAAGTGACTAGGAATAACAGTCACAAGCTGGCAGAGGGTAGATTCAGATTAGACATCAGGAGGCGCTACTTCACGGTCAGGGCGGCTAGGATCTGGAACCAACTTCCAAGCAAAGTGGTGCTGGCTCCTACCCTGGGGGTCTTTAAGAGGAGGCTAGGTGAACACCTTGCTGGGATCATTTGACCCCAGTACTCTTTCCTGCCATGGCAGGGGGTTGGACTTGATGATCTGCTTGGGTCCCTTCTGACCCTACAAACTATGAAACTATTTAATTATTGATGGTTATAACTTTTTTAAAAACTGGCTTTCCATTGAACAGCATGAACTACTGCACATATTCCCTATCAACCAAAGTTTGATGCTTTTGAGACAAAATTTAAGTCAGGTCTGTTTCTAGTCTATCTGATACAGGTTTCCTCTGAAAGGAAAGCAATATGGTGTTTCATATCTTCAGATAACAGTAGCAAATGTCAACCACCCACCACTACCATAATAACTGGGTTCCAAAAATAAGCACTATAAGGGCAGAGGGTAAAGACCATCTATATACATTCCAGCACATCTTCCAAAAAAGGGATGAGAAATTATTCTTACCATGAACCAGGATCATCAACCTAACAAATAAGTCATTTTACTACCATACAATAAGTGCTATGCCCTGTGATGATATCTTTCTTGTTGCCTTAGGAAGGTGTCCCTATGCCCTCTACCCTAGTTCACAGGGTGGGGATGTTTGTTTCCTATGCCATACCATAAAGTATATTTTTAATATAGTGTATTTACTCAAATAGAAGATGCCCCTGATTATAAGCCCTCCCTGCCACCAATAATTAAATATGACATAAGGAAAATTTATACATTTGTTACAAATTTCCAGGTATAGAATCTAATTATTGGAGGTTTGCCTTGAATTTGTCCCTGTAACAGGGGGTCTGCTCGGGACCGATCTCCGCATGGCCCGCCCACCTGTTCTTGGGCTAACCACCCACTTTCTCACCCGCCATGCCTTGATCTTAATTAATTGAGGTGTTATTTAAGAGGGAGGCTGCCCATTTTCTGCCCCGCTACCAGGGAGTGCTGTCTGCAGCTCCATTCCTCCCCTACACCGCAACCCAAGCCTCACAAATGACATCATAATGTTTTCATACGCGCCAGTCCCACACAATGCTCCCAGATCCTACTGTAGGACCCCACCCAGATTCCTCCCTTCAGGCAGATTCTGTCATCAGCATACCGGGCCATATCTCACTGCAACCGGTTCCCCTTCGGGTGTGGTCCCCTCACTGAGACCTTCGGCTCCTCTAGCCCTGGCCCACCCCAGGCCAGTTGGGACCCCAGGCCCATGGCTCTTAAGCATCGCTTTTAGTGGGCCCCCTAGCCCTTCTGACCCTCCTAGTCCTGGCCCCCACCTGGGCCAGTTGGGGAAACTCTGACAGGTCTCGATGTATGACCTGTACTCTTTTCCCAGGGTCCCCCTCTCTGGGTCCCCCTTCACGGAGATGGGGAGCTGTGGTACCTCAAACGATGACTGGTGCCTCAGGCTCTCACAGGGGACTCTCACTCCCACCCTGGGCAGCAGGTTATGGTGCTACTACTGGTGTTATTTTCAACCAACACTCTGCCTCCCAACAATGGAGGACTTACTGGGGTCAGGACTCAGCTCTCGCTCTCTCTGGCTCCCATTCTCCCCTCACTGGGCTCCACATCACCCTCTCACCAGGGCTTCAGATCACTTCCCCCTCTCGCTGGGGCTCCACAGCACCACCCCATCTTCACTGGTGGTTCTCAGCACCCTCACCCTGGGGCTTCTCATCAATCATAAATGCCCCCTCTACTCGGGGTCTCAGGGCTTCCCTCCTCGGGTAGGCTCAGGTGGCCGTAGCCGTGTCTGGCTCCAACTCTCCCCCTCAGGGTCTCAAACCCCCACAGGACTCAGGCAGTCTCAGGCACACCTGGCCCTGGCTTCCTACTCTCCTCCTTGGGGCTTGTACCCTGACAACTACCTCCAATGGAATGCAACCCACCAGAAGGTGAGGGCTAGGGGTTAAGGTGCCCCAACCCGCCTTTCACCAGGATGATCACTGGCCTGGCATTTCCTGGTGGCTCCCACACCACTGGGAGACCCATGAAGCCACCCACTCCTGGCAGGGTGTAGTTTTAGGTTGTACCCAGGACCAGGAGCCTGCTACCATCCCCTTACCTCCAGATGAAACTCAGCAGCCCTCTGGCCAGGCAGTGTTGTTGCCTGGCCTCCAGCAGCCAAACTGCCTTGTTTATACAGGTAGCCCTGAACCTAAAATGGCTGCCCTCATTAGGCACCTGGCAGCTGCCAGCTCCAAGGCCTTAAAGTGGCAGGCACACACAATGCCCTGGCACAGTCCCCCTCCTACTGCTACAGCAGGCAAAATAAATCTGGGGGGCCAAGTAGCCCTTTGCTCTCTAGTTCTCCCCAACTTTTTCCCTGGCAGAACCTTCCCCTTCACTTTACTGTCAGACTCGCCTCTCCCTAAGCACATGGAAGTGAGGAGCAAATTTGAAAACAGTAGCCCTAAAATTAAGCATGGCTGTAGCAATTTACATATAGTAACCATAGGCTTAATTAATCCAGAAATGATGCATGTTTCCCTTTTTTTCAAAACTGCTGCAAGTTAACACAGGTGTTTCAGAAATATAATTTTGAGCATCGCTTTGGCAATCTAATATAAATTATTTATATTTCATTTCAAGGGCCAATCAGTTCCAGATTCAACTGGGCAAAGCCCAATAGTCAAGCTCCAAAACTTGATTGAGCAGGGCTCAACTGTCAAGTCTGTGTGGTTCTACCACAAGGAAAGTATCCTCCCTCCCAGACCCATCAGTACGGGGCTTCAGATGCTCCTCAGATCCAGGCAGGCATCCTACATGCAGGCCCCAGCCTGACCTTGGGGTTCAGATGCCCCCAGCAGATCTTATTCAAAAAGCTGAGATCACCATGGTATTTCCTCTGCCAAGTAAACTGTGTGGTTTAATCCAAAGCCAAAAGGCTCCATATTTGCCACATAGTTCACCAGATTGGGCCCCAGAGTCAGCAGCATTTCAAGTCATAGTAAGCCATGACATTGCAAACCCAGAATTCTTCTCTCTCGCCCTCTCTCAGTCTGGTGTATATGATTAATGTGGCCCCACCTGTCAAGTATCGCCGTCCCTTGTAGACCTGTAGGGCGCCGTCTGCCGCTCGACTAGAGTGTTATTAGTTCTAATTGATGATCTACATGCCCACGTTTCTCCTGCCACGACTTGATGTTAACAGAGTTGGTTCATGTACCTGCACGTGTAGTCCAATTAGTAGTCTCACCAACGTCCCACGGGGTCACGCGTTCCTAAGGGCTCTGCCACCCCTACACCCTCGCCCATTCCACCAGGTGCTGGCCAGCCAGTTGGTCCAGCCACGTGTCCTCTGTTCCACTCAAACAATCAACAAAAGATCAAAAAGAAAACAGAGGAGGCTCTCCTGGCCTGTGTCGCTGCTCCTGCTGTTAGCAGCCACTGTCTAAACCAAAATTGACCTTTGTGTAGTCAGTCTCTCTTTGTTAGCTCTCTCTCTTTCTCTGAGAGCCTCTTGTGGATATCGCCATGATTTCTTTTAGCAGCTTGACTCCATCTTATTGGTTTGTGCCACTATTACATGCATTACAGTACACCAAAGTCAATAGTGCCCCTCTATTAGGGTTATTACGGTACCCTTCTCACTGCTGGGCTGGCCAGCTCCCGGCATATAAACAAACAGTTCTACTCACTGCAGGGGCCAGTAGACTGGGCCCTAAACCCTTGCTGGGGTTTTTGCTCTCTGCCAGAGTCTCCTACCAGCACTCCACCTCGCTTTCAGAGTTCCCTGCAGCGTGTGCCAGCTCGCTCCACCTCCTCCTCCTCTTTTTGGTTCTGCACCCCTCCAACTTTCCTGTCCTGGGCTCTTCTTTATACCGGCGTGGGAGTTCTCTGCCCCTCCCTGCCCAACACACCTGGGTAAGGGAGATTCCTGCCGGGCTCCATGGCGCTGCAGACCTGGGGCCGCTGAGCCTTTGATTAGCCCAGGAGCTTTGGAGCCTGGTGGCTCCTCTCTCTCACACCACCCTCTATGGTGACCCCACAGCTAAGCACTGCACAGTATATGTGTATTCTCCAGATACCTCCACAAAGGATCCATGTGCTAATTACCCACCAATTCATGACTGGAGCATGTTATGGTCACAAGTTCTGGGATGCTCCAAAAAGTTATGTGCAGATGAAGCACAAGTCAACCTAGTATGGCTTCATCTTGTGGAGGACAGAGTCACACTAATTATGTGTGCCAGACTGAAATAGAAGCTGACAGAAAGATTCTGGGTATGCAGTGTTGTATCTCACCATCGACTTGAAAAAGAATCAGCAGTGAGGAGGATTGTGCTTAATGGGTACTACCATATGTCTTATTCAGAGGGGCTCCACTAACCTATCCTTGTGGTAGGCTCCCATCAGCACTAAAAACCTGATCAATACCTCAAAGGCAGAGAAGGGGATCAACTGAGCATTGTGGTATAAGGAGTAGAAGAGATATACCCAAAGCTCAAAACAATGGCAGTGGTGGCAAGAAACCATGAGGTGGAAAGACAAATGAAGAGTGGAAAAGAATGGCCAGAGACAGATGGAGCCTGCACAAAGGTGGAGAAGCTGGTGAAAGGGAAGGAACAGAAATTGGTGAAAGGGAAAGTGGGAGCAATAGCAGAAGTGATGATAACCACAACAATGATAATGGTGATAGCAGGAGTGATAATGTCAGAGGGAAGACAGGAATGGAGAGTGGAAGAAGCAGTGAACATGGCAGAGGAAGGGATGTCAGGAGAGTAGCAAAGAACATCAGATGCTAGCTCACTGGGAGTAGCATGGCTAAAAGACACAGAAAATGAAATAAGAGCTGTCAAAATGGATTGGAGACTGTGGATAAAGACAATATTAGTCAGCAACAGGATGGAGACAGGAACAATTAAGAATAGATATAACTTTTTGGAAAAGATACTGTTTCAGATATTGAAGGTGCAGGTAGAGCACCTAACCAGCTTGATCACGTTCCAAAACTGAAAGATTTAAAAATTCATTTACTGGAACACAGAAGGGCATGAAAATTTCTGGAAGAGATATGTGAAAGAAAGTAGGAGGGAAGAAATAAAAAAGCTAGAATTCATGGCAAGAGAAAGTCAAGGGAGAGGGCAACTGTAATATGAATTATGTAGTTATTAGAGGCAGAGGACATGGAAAGGTGGATGGAATTCCATGTTCAAAGAGTAATGTGGGTACAGAAAGTGCGGAATAAATATGATATGTGGATGGGGGCATGATGGGTATAAGTAGCGTTAAAAATGGATGAGTGCAAACTAACTGGGGTGCAGCATCTCCTGTCTGTGATCCAGCTGGGGCCACACCAGGGATTTATAATGTATCATAAGCAACTGAAACAGTGCAGCAAGTGTGAAAAGGAGGGGCGCCTGTCTGCACACTGTTCCCACATAGCATGTTTCAGGTGTGAGGGGAACGGCCATAGAGCAGCAGAGTATCAGGAGTCCCTAAAATGTACTTGCTATGGGGGGTGGGTCACTTATATGCAGGTGTCCCAATGCCTATGTGTAATCTAGGTAACACCCAAGTATGTATTCCCCTCTCCAATGAAGGGAGTGTTAGCAGGGCAGGTGCGCTGTGGGGGGTTGAACTGCCAGCAGCATGCAGTTTTCCTCCTTCCCCTATAGAGCAAGGCTGGGTCCAGGATTACCTTAACTATATACAAATTTAATATGATATAAAAGTTATAAAATGTATACATACATACATATGTATACACACACACACACACACACACACACACACACACACACACACGACTTACAAGAACTATAGACAGAATATTTACATATCTATGCAAACTCTGTGAACAGGAGAGGAATCCAAAGGGTCTAAACAAGCATCTCATTAAGGCATGCAAACTTATACTCTATTGGAATACCAAATTACAAAACAGGAGGCACAAGCTCACAAAATATAAAGTACAGGATTCACAAAGTCTGAGATGCAGGTTTCACAAATGAAAAGTTACAGGTCTTTGAGAAAGCAAAGAATATCCCAGAGTGATAGCTGGGTCCCTAAGAAAATAAGAGGGAAAGTATACCCCAATGCCCTGTGGACCTCTGTAACCCTGCTCGAATTACCCAGCTGCCTGCTTTCGATGCCCAGGAGCTCTCCCAAGTGGGGCATCCCCACAGAACTGGCAGGGAGAACCCTCCTCCTCTGTGGGAATCCCCTTCCCAGGCAACTCTCAACTCTAGGGCCCTGTCAAGGTAACACCCATCCTCAGAGGCTAGTTGTCTCCTCCTTCCATAGGAGGCCTTCACAGTGTTGGGGCTTCTCCAACCTCTGGCCCCCTTGGGGCCCTGTGCAGCGGTTTCATGCACTGGTGGTCCTGCCTTGTGCCAGAGGTTGGAAACCCGAGCCGCCTTGTAGGGCGCTGGGCTCTCAGTCCACTCCTAGACCCTCTGTGTACCACCTGTGCACTGTGTTCCTGGCCGCATGCCGGGGGTCAGAGACCCAAGCTGCTTCACGCAGCTCCCAGGGTCTCGGTCCCTCTCAGACCCTCCATGCACTGACTGCCTGGCCTCATGCCAGGGGTTGGAGACCCGAGCCACCTCATGCAGCTCCCAAGGTTGCAGTCCCTCTCAGACTCTCCATGCACCGGCCATGCACCACTTGCCACACTCCCTCACAGCGGGGCTTGGGGACACAGCTGCTTCACCACTTCACGCCTGACAAGGGGGCTTCGGGCTTTTCTGGGGCAACAGCTCCACTCTGCTGGCCAGCTCTGCCAGCTCTTCTCTGCACTCTTCTCTGTCCCTTGACGCAGTCGCTCATGTGCCAGGCATGCTGCCTTTTTATTCTCTTTGGGGGCTCCACCTCCAGATTGAAAACAGACCAACTGGGGAGAGGGGGGTTAGTCCTCTCTCAGGTCTGGCTCTTTGCATCGCTTCTGGATAGGGGCAGGAAAAGCCTCTCCCCTGCCTTCACCTGACTGGTGAGGGAAAAGGAAATACTCCACCAATCATTTTAAACTTCTTCAAAGCCAGCGCACTGGGCTGCCACTAGCAAGTCTGCCACATATGCAAATAAGGTCAGATCCCCTGAAGAACAGTGTAAATCAGAGGTGGACAGCAGGGGAGAAGAGAAGGGTGACAGTGAGGTAGAAATGGTAGAAGAGACCCTGCAGGAGAAAAAAGAGAGACAGACAGGAGTGAAATATCTGTAATTGAAGTGGTATGAGAGGAAAGAGAAAAAAAGAAGGGGAGGGGGGAACAGCAGAGAGCCCAAATATGGAGGTGGGGGAGGGAGGAAAAGTAGAGAACAAACACACAGAAGAAATGGAACTGGAGCAGGAAAAAGAGCCCAGGAGTCCATTTGGGAAAAGAAAGAAAATGCAGGGGAAGAAAATCAGGAAAAAGAAACCTGGAATAAGCCAGAGCCAAAAAGAAACTTCCTACCATTAACACCCTGGAAAGTTAGGAAATGCCAGAAAGGCAGGAAAGTGGACAAGTTTCCTGAATTCAAAAGCAATGAAGCAGCTTGCAAAAGCAACTGATATGCAAGTCGGGGAGGAGATGGAGTCAATTACAGTGAGCAGCAGTAAAGAAGTGCCTTACTGGGACAGTGCACTCAGCTAAAGTAAGCACAACAGCACTGATAGTAGCATCAATTAATGCCAGGAATGTCTTAACAAGGAAAAAATGGAAAAAGACTGAACCAATATTAAAACAAGTCAGGGCAGACATAAGCTGCCTAAAAGGCTGCATCCAGACGAGTGCAGCCACGTGGTATGTGGCGCTGCAGACACATCTGCAGTGCCACATACCACACATTTAGCTGTTCTCCACACTGCAAGGGAAACTTCATAAAAAAAAAAAGCAAAGCAGTGCACATGAAGGCAGCACATGCCACTCAAAACCACAGCCTGGCCAGCTGGAGCCACACACTGGCTGCCAGCCAGGCTGCAGCAGCAGGATCACTGTTGCTACAGCCCCGGGAGGCCCCCAGTACCCCAGGTAAGACTGCTGGGGCCAGCCCAGTGCTCCCCTACCCCACCTGGGGTAACCTCCATGCACCAGAGCGCACATGGTACAGGCACTCCCTACGGACAACTAGCAACAGCACAAGGTATACCACTGCTAGTTGTCCCCAGGGAACCAAACATCCATACTCATGTGGACATGGCCCAAGACTGCAGTATATCAATGGAAAGGGATTATAACCACTTCAAGAAAGGTTGGAATTGGGGACTGTCTCAATGGTCAGGGACAAATGATAACAAAGCAGCAGGTATAGCAATACTTTTCAAAAATCCAGAGTTGAGAGTCAAGCAGGTGTAAGATGTGATCAATGGCAGACTACAGCAAATGAGACTGTCAGTTAGGGGAGCAGACAGAAATTTTAAATGTCTATGTAGCATCACCAGAGTAGAAGGGAGGAAGGATCTGCTCAGAAAACTAGCTGTATATGCAGTCAGAGGGAAATTAATCCAGATTAACACAAATAATAAAAGAAGAGTCACTAATAGATATGTGGGCAGGGGAGAAAGCCTTCACTACAGCAGACCCCAATTGAAAAAAAGCAATCAAGAATTGGCTTTGTATTTGTATCCAATGAAAGAGATAAGAAAGAAAAAGAAATCTTAAGTGTGGCATTTAATGATCACTGGATGCTGAAGGCAGAAATGAGTCTTGGTAAGAGGAAAGGGGATATGGAAGTTATATATATAAGTGTTACAAGATGTGGAGGTATGTCAAGCATTCATGAAACAGTATGAGGGGTGGAAAATACTGAAGATATATTTTAAGAGTACCAAAGAATAGATGATGGTGAAGAAGAGGACAAGAGAATTTTTCATGGAAGTAGGTCAAAGTAACATGGGGAGAAGAACTAAAGAACTGAGAGCTTCAGAAAAAGATGCAGAAGCTGTTAAAGGGAGCTGCAGAAGGAAGACAGGCATAAGGGGAACTGGAAGAGACAAAGCAGGAGCTGGAAAGACGGTTTAACAGTAGGATGAAAGAGAATGTATTTTTAGCACAAGCACCTTGGGCGGAAGAAAACAAAGAATGGTTCTAATATTTTTGGCCAGAGTGAAGAAAATTAGAAGATTGCTAAAACCAGTACAGATAGAAGGTGGGGCCTGAGTGGAAAAGCAGGAGGAGGTGCTGGAAGCAATGAGGAGATTTTATGAAGAACTATACCAGAAGAAAGCAATAGAAAGAAAATGGAAAAATTTATGGAAGACATTGAAGAAAAAGTAGAGGAAGAGGAGATACAGAAGATGGAGAAATGTTGAGTTTAAAGGAAGCAAAGGAGTACTTAAAAACTTGTAAAAAAGGAAAATTTCCAGGAGCAGATGGACAACCCATGGAATTTTATAAGGAATTCTGGCCCTGTGTAGTAAAGATTTTTTAAGAAATAGTGGAAAAGGAGAAGCAGGGGAGTTTTTTACAGGTGGAATAGTAAGTTTATTATTCAGGAAATGGGAAGAAAATTTTCTGAAACATTGAAGACTGATAACCCTGATTAACCTGCTACACACAGACTACAAATTATTAGCAAAGGTGGTGACTTTGAGAATATGAAAGAACCTGGCAAAAATAACACATGAAGATTAAATCTGTGCAGTCCCAGACAGGAGGATTTCTGGCTCAATTTGGCTGACAAGGGATACGCTGGCACACTTTCAGGAGAGAAAATAAAATACAGCAATAGCAAATTAAACCTGGAGAAAGCATATGATAGAGTGGATCATGATCTTATTGGTTTCCTGGAAAAACTGATAGGAGGATAAGACTGTTATACAGAAAGACAGAAAGCCAAGTACTAATAAATGGACTTCTGAGCAAAGCCTTTAAAATCCAAACACGGGTAAGACAAGGGTGCCCAGTATTATTTGTATGTGCAATGGAGCTGGTGCAAAGAATAAGGAAAGATAAAATCATAAATGGGGTCCTTCCTTTCCTTTTCTATTTCTTGTGACACAAGAAAGGTATTTAGCAGAGTTTGCAGATTTGTCGGAATCTGAGGGCATTTATACACATGCTCTGGGAAGTAGGGGGGGCACTTTAATTAGAGTGCCCTGCCACACTTCGTATCATTATCTCCCTCATGGACCTAAGCTGGTGTGGGTGCCAAGGTGCATAGTTGACAGCCCAGAGGTTGCAAATTTGAGGCCATAGCAAAAGTGCTCACAGCTGTCAGGGCGCCTGCACACATGCGTCAAGGCTGCTCGACACACTGTAATTACAGTGTGTTAGCACACACTACCCTTTGAACCTAATGTTCTAGCCAGTTTTTTACCCACCTTACAGGCCAGTCCTCCATTGCATAGTTTCTTAGCCTGCTTGCAAGAAAATTGTGAAAGACTATCAAAAGCCTTCCTAAAGTATATCACATCCACTGCTCTCCCCAGTCATCTTGTCAAAGAAGGCAATCAAGTTGGTCGGGCATGACTTGTCCTTGGTGAATCCATGCTGATTGTTCCTAATCACCTTATGATCATCTCCTAGTGCCTAGAAATGGATTCCTTGAGGATCTATCTGCTCCATGATTTTTCCAGGGACTGAGGTGAGGCTGACTGATCTGCATTTCCCTGGATCCTCCTTCTTCTCTTTCTTAAAGATGGGTACTATATTTGCCCTTTCCAGTTATCTTGGAATCTCCTGATCACAATGAGTTTTCAAAGATAATATCCAGTGGCTCTGCAATCACATTGGATAACTCCCTCAACACCTGTAGGTGTATTGCATCCAGACTCATGGACTTGTACACATTCAGCTTTTCTAAATAGTCTCTAGCCTGTTCTTTCAGTGACTGATTTCAAGAATTAAGATTTCAGATTATAACTTGTAATAGATATAAGAGTTTGTTGGTTTGTATGTTGGGTGGAGATAAACACAAGTTTCATTTAAAGGCTATCCTGAATAATGAAAGACATTTGAAAAAAATAAAATTCTGCATAACCTTTTACAATTGTTGGCCTTTTCGGTCTAACAATATACCAAGTGTTCTTCTTAATCCAATAATTCTCAACTTGTTGTCTACAGAGCTTCTCCTAATGCATTTTAAGAACTAAGTTGTGGGAAGAGCTTGTTGGAGACAAATTAATCCAGGAAAGATGATATACCTCATAAAATTATCTCTAAGAAGAACAGGTTAGAAAACGATTGCTCTAATGATTCTATTTTCACAGAGAGGCCAGTTGCCCTTATTAAAAAAAAGTTACAGTACTTCAGAGGCACAGAAATAGGACAATTTATAATAGTGTTACTTCTGTCATTTTTTTATCATTACTGTTGAATCCTGTAATAATTTTAAATAAAGGAAAGGTCCTATGAGTAAAACTCTAAATGAGACTTGAATTACTTGCAGTGGCTTACATTTCCCTAGAGCAAAAATCGATGCCCTGAAGCTAAGGAAGAAAATATGTGGCTAAGACATCAAAAAAGTTAACATAAGAAAAACTGGATACTGAACAAGACTTGCAAAAGAAATGCTAGCAACACTACTACTACATAGGTTTAATAGAGAAGAAGGAAAATAGTAATATTATATCATCTATAACGTGCAAGTAAAGAATATTATTAGAAAATCATTTAAACAGATTTCCTTATCAGGTTTTTTATTTCAAATTACTGTCCCTCAAATAACCATGTGCTTATGGTCCTACTCTTTTGAAAACCCATTAATTCAAATGGAAGTATGATTGGAGGTGCATAAATCAAATATGCATCTTAAAAATGACCTAAAACTGACATTTAAATAGAAATAATAAAAATAAAACCAATTACAAAAATATTTTCTTTTTCTCACCAGTTAGAAAGTAATTTTGAGGAATCAGTTCTACTCTCAGAATAAAAATAGGTTAGATCCAGTCCTAGAGTAGTGAGAGATCTTTTCTATCCCTGAGAACTTGCAACTCTAAAAGGTTAGTTTCTACTGTTGAAAAGGTAGCATTTCCAGGTTTCTTGCTTCTAGCCCCCAAAAGTCCCGACATATTAGACATTAAAAATGTTGCATTTCTAAATGTTAAAAGTCTATTTTGATTCATTTTAGTGGCATTATGGCTTCCTCAGTGCCATATACATTTGGCAAAAAGGATAGCAACAAGACAAAGGACAAAAATAAGAAAACAGACTCAGTTAATATATCAACTTAACCCATCCCCACAGTAGGTCCATCCTATACACTGACTGAAGCAGGGGTCCTATAAAGAAAAAGAATTTGTAATCTCATAACCATTAAGCACATCATCATCTGTATGCTCAAGGAAGCAAATTAATATTTTATAAGTAATCTCATTCTGGCACTTCCTAACTTTGATTGCTTGACTTTCCAACTTTAAAAAATTCTCTTAGCAGTTTATTTCTTTGTAATTTTCTAGATATCCTTAAAAAGCAATTTATTAAAAAGTCACATGGTATTTTTAAAAAGGAAATTAAAAAAGAAAATGCTATCATATGATATCCTTACAAGACCCAAATGGACTGTTGGTAGAATTGGAAATTTTAGATCCACAACACAGACTTCTGCCACATGAGCTCATGAAGTTACTGAGAGCAGCGCTACAAGAAATGGACACATTACCCAAGGATTTCCAGATATGTGTTAGCAGAAGAGGACTCATGAATTGTGGGTCTGTTCCAGGTTATAGAGAGGACTGCTCTTTAGTGCTCATTCACCCTTCTTCCCATACAGGTTGACATTTCCCATCCAATCTGTCCATTTCCCATGCTTGTTCCTTCCCTATCCTTGGCTCTTTGTTGAAGCCCCATTCTTACTTACCCACAAAATTATTTCACTTCTAGCTTCCTTGTCCATCCAATACTAGTCTTCTGATTTCTCCAGTCAACTGTTTCCCAAACTGAAGTCCCTTTACTCGTTTGGCACTCAGTCTCAGCCTCCATTCACCCACTGCGTCCCAATGTGAATCATCTCACCCAAACACGCTCTTTCCACTGTTCCCAGTCCTGTTATCCTCAGACAACTTGTTTTAGCCAATCCAGCCCCTGCTTCTAGTCCCAATGTCCAACACACAAAGCCCTCCCTCCTTGTTTCCAGTCTGAGGCACAATGTTTCTCTCCCTTCCCGCTCCAAGTCTCTCCAGGTTCCCTCCTTCAATCTAGCCTTTTCACTCCTGTCCTTTCTGCCATTGTATCAGATGGTTTCCTCCACTACATTGTGTGGCTCCCAGCAGCAGGCTCCTTCAGCTTAGTGCCCTTCCTCAGCCCCACGTGGCAGGGAGCAGCCGTATCAGCTATCACAGAGAGAGTCTGACTTCAGAAGAAATAATATTATGACCTGAACAATAAGTTTAGAGACTGATAGCTTATGCCCAATCAAAGATAAAATGAGACCTGTATATTACCATAAAGGTAGAAATATACTTTATGGCATAGTACTTATATCGGACCATTCTAAAGCCTAGGATAGTTGAATTTTTATATTAAAATAATCTGGATTATCTTTTCCAGACACATATACATAGGGGACCATATATAGATTTTCCACATTCCATGCAGAATCAGCAAGGGATGGAATGGAAACTAAGACGACCAAGATTTTGGTCTGTTCAGCACTGGTGATGCATCACCTGAAGTACTACGTCCAGTTTTGGGCCCCATACTAAGAAAAATGTGGACAGTTTGTAAAAAGTCCAGCTCAGGGCAACAAAAATAATTAGAGGTGTAGCAAAACCCCCAGTTTTTCTTTTTTAATACATATATATATGATAGATATGCATTCCCTTCCCCAATTATTTCTGGCTGTTCTTTCTCTCCCTCTCTATTCCCTACAGACAAGCATAAATGAGCTCAGACTTAGGATAAGCTTTATTTTGGTATCAAGTTTTTGGTTTTGGATATCCACTGTTTTAAACTGTATAATTATTAGGTTTGTATTGATTTTTCCTGTTGTATATTGTATTATTATCATTTCGTATTGATTTTTATTGTTTCATATGGATATTGTATGGTTTAGGCCTGTGTTTATAAGTGAATCAAAGTCATGTCAAGTTTCCATTTTATATGTCAAGCCTCCATCTTGTGTCCTCTGCCTGGGCATCCCATGTTGCAACTGTATGAGTCACGTACCACCCCCCCCCCATGTAAATTGGTTCCCGGATGAATGAGAATGATTGGGAATGACTGAAATACAATGGTAGCAGGCCTCTACTGAATGGCCTATAAGGACAGGGCCATTACCTTGCATTGATTCATCCAAGAACAAGGGACCTCACCCAGGAACAGAGACAAGAACCCAGCATTTGAAAGACAAAAGGCCCTGCAAAACCAGCAACTCTCACCATTACACAGATCTAAAACTGCACATCCCTGCTTGAAGCACACATGCTCAGTATGCCAGGGCTGACCTTTGCCTGGGCATGCCTCCTATCACTAGGGTCACACAAAGCCTGCCCCTATAAAAGGGGGCAGTGAAGACAGACCCAGTGGGAATGCCATTTCCATCCGGACCAGATCAGCTTCATGTCACCTATCCACCCCAAAGGCCATGCTGGCGATGCCCCTCTGGACAACACCGAGCTGAAGGAGACCCCAACTGGCCATCGAGGATCAACTTCCAGCCTGGGATAGGTAGATATTATCTGCACACCTCTTCCTACAATTTGGACTCTCTCTCTCTCTCTCCTCCTGGACTTCAGTGGACTTCAGCCCCTGCACCAAGCCTCTCTAACCCCCGCTACCATTGTGTGTGTGTGTAAGGGAACCAGTAAGACATTGTGTCACCATCTCCCCTGTTCAATAAAACTACTGTTATTTGCAACCCTGAGTTGGGTCATGTTTTACTGAATCCCAGTCCCTTCCCTATCTTACATTCCAGCCTCATTCTTTCTCTCTCTCTCTCAACTCCAGCCCCCACCCACCGCTAATTTCCTGATCTCCTCCCAATTCCATCTCCCCTTTTCTGCCACCTCTCAGCCTCTCCTTACTTTCCTCCTGTCCATGCTGCCTTTCAGCTGCCCGTGCCATCTATTGCCTTTTCCCTGTGACTTTCTGCTGCCTTTTTCTGATTTCCTGCTGCCCTTCAGTCTCTCCTGATGCTTTTCCTGTGATTTTCTGCTATCCGTCTCTCTGTTTTCAGGCTTCCCCTGCACTTTCTGTAGCCCTCTGCCCACACACAGCTTCCCAGCTCCTTGTGGCTGTCCTGCAGTTTTCTCCAGCACCAGCACCTACTGCCGCTCCCTGCAACTTCTCTAGCTGCCCTGCAATTATCCTCTGGATCCCCACACCCAAAGCCCCTCTTTAACACCCACATGTTCCCCTAGTCCCATTTTCCCTCTCCCCACCTACCTTTTCAGCTCCCCTGTAGCTCTGGCTCCAGTCCCAGCCTCATCCCTTCCCTGTTCTGCAGGCTTTGGGCATTGTCTTTTAATCAGTTAAGATCAATTAACCTAAAGTTACCCCTGAGCCTCAGGTCTTCAGCCCAGGTCCCTCTAGTCTACCAGTTCTAATCCTGGTCCCGGTAACTTTCACTCCCAGCAAATTTCACTCCCTACACTTCTACTTTCTTACCTTAACCTTTACTCAGGTATGCCAAGTACACCAAGCACATACATACATACATACATACACACATATCACAGCTCCCAACTTAGGAACTCACCTGTGTGTATGTGTAGGTGGGTGGTATGTGTGTGAATTAGTGATTACACATATATATATGCATATAGATATCATTGTGTGTGTGGTATATGAATTAGTAATCCACGTATGTGTATTGGATGTGCAGGTGTTGGTAATTGATTCTGTCTAAATTTGGTGTGTGTAGCATGTATGGGCTTAAACTGGTGATAGGTGTGCATGAATCTAGACTGGTTATTTTGAACATATGTGTATATGAGTTGCTAGTGTGAGAGTGTATGCCTAGTAGGGGTACATGCACCTAGTAAGTGTATGTGTGCTTAATTGATTTTTATGTGTGCATGTGCAACTGTATACCACACCCTCCTGCCTAACAGCACACTATTGATCCTGAGCACTGGCCTGACCCTTCAGGGCAACGGGGGCTAGGAGACAAGACTTATGAGGAAAGGCTGAAAGTACTAGAATTATTTAGCCTTGAAAAGAGAAGCAGGGTGGGGGGATTTGATACCTGTCTTCAAATCCCTGAAGGGGGCTGTTTCATGGCCAGTCAAATCACTGGCCTGTCCAATTGTCTAAGGCAGTCTGCCCACCTGCCTTTCCTGCCACACCTTTGATATAACCAAAATAGACATTAACAAGTTGGGAGGCTGCCCATTTACTGCCCAATGCCAAGGGCATAATACACAGTTCCAAACCTCCACTAACACTATGCCCCATGCCTCACACGTGGCATCACTGCATGACTCCGGCCCCATAACGGACCTCCTTCTCTGCCCACCTGGCGTTTGAACCCCACCTGGATCCCTCCTTCTTAGGCAGTCTACTCCATCCTCATACTGAGCTGCAAAACTCCATAAACCCTTTTTCCCTCATGGCTGTGGCCCCCTCTGGGACCTTTGGCCTCACTGGCCCTGGCCTTGCTTCTAGGCCAGTTGGGACTTCTTGCTTCTAGCCTTGGTCATCCCTCACAGTGGGCATTCTGGCCCTTCAACCAGTCTGGTTCTGGTCCCACCATGGACCAGCGAAGTTATTTCAGGTAGGTACTGAGCTGCTCACCATCACACTTCCATTTGGGTCTACCTTCTTGGGCCCCTCCTAACACATCTTGCTCTCTACTCAGGCTGGCCTACACACAGTCTTTCAGGCCCACCCATGCAGACCCTAATTTACATGGCCTAATCTATACATAGCCCTTCAGACCTGTCACATGGATCCTACTCTATGCAGTCCAGTCAATCACTCTTACATGCCTCCTAGTTGGGGTCAGTACTCTTCCTCCTCACTGGGGCTACGACACCACTCCTCACTGGAGATCTTGGGCCCTCTCCCCCTTGGGTCTCAGGTCTGCTGATGTGCCTGGACCCCTTGCCTGTCCCTCTATGAGGTGACCCACTGGGTCATGGGGGCTGAGGCTATACACTGCCCCAGACTTGCCTTTCACTAGTGAAGCACCGGTGTGGCATTTCCTGGGGACCACCTTGCTACAGGCAGCCCCACAACACCATCCAACTCTAGCAGGTTATAATTTTAGGTCATTTCCCAAGACCAGGAACCTCCTCCATCCCCATAGTTCCTACCCTGTCCTCCAGGTATTCTATGAACCACCGCTCTGACTGGCAATGTTATCTCTCTGGCTCCCTGGCAGCAACTGCCAGCTCAGCTCGGAGAGCCTGGGTTTATATTGAGGATGATCAGTCCCATTCTCCAATCCAGGAGCCCTTCCATGGTCATGTGACTACCTTGTCAGGCTGCACTGTACCTGCCAGCTGCTCCACAGCCTGCTTAAACTTCTTAAAGTGGGAGGCACCAAAAGGTGTCTGGCCACAGTTGATTATAGAGAGGATAAAGACAGGCTTTTTTCTGTGGCTGTAAGGGACAGGACTAGGAACAATGGCCTCAAGCTGCAGCAAAGGGAATTTAAGCTGGACATTAGGATGACATTTCTGACTATAAAAGTATAAGAGTTGTGGCAGGGCACTAGTAGTGCCTGCCACTTTAAGGACTGGGCCGGGAGGGGCAGTTCATGATCAGCCAGCAAAGGAGAAACTTCTCTCTACTGAGCTCTGCCAGGAACACTGTGGAGGACAGGGTAAGGTTATGGGGACAGAGAAGGCCTCATTTGTCCATGAAACTGCACCCTGCAGGAGAAGGGAGGGTCTAGTGGGACTCCCTGTGGCAGGGGAGTCCCCAAGAAATGCCAGGCCAATCACCTTCCTGATGAAAGGCAAGTGTGGGGTGCCTTATAACCCCAGCCCCCACATCTCTGGTGGGTTCAACTGGTACAGGGGAGGCCCAGGCTCATGGGAGTCCTGAGGCAGGGCCCAGGTCAGCGGAGGGATGTGGAGCAGTGCCCAGGCTGTTTGTGAGTTGTGTGGCTGTAGGGAACCTGACACTAGGTCAGGCATAGCTACAGTCACCTGAGCCTCAAAGGGTGTAATACCCCAGGGGAAAGGGTCAGGCAGGGCTACAGCCACCTGAGCCAGATGGGGTGGCAGACCCCCATGAGCCCCAGTGAGGAGGCAGTGTGTGAGCCCCAGTGAGAGGGCGAGGGCTTGGAGCCCAGTATGTGTTATGAAAGACCCAGTGCAAACCACTGGTGGATGTCATCTGCAAGGCTTGGGCCACAGTTTAGGGGTGGAATGGAGCTGTGGATATCCCCCTAAACACTGGGGTTCAACATGGGTAACCTCCTGCCTGAGTAACATCCTATTACTATTACATCAAGGCATGGCAGAAGAGTGAGGTGGGTGGCTGGCCCATAGACAGGAGGCAGGCTGGTGCTTGCACCGGGCATGAAAGCTTGCCCCATCATGAGAGTATTCAACCATTGGAACAGGCTACTTTAAGAGGTTGTAAAATCTTCATGCTTCGAAATGTTTAAAAGCAGGTTAGAGAGACACTTGGCTGAGATGGTTTAGTTGGATATGATACTGCCTTGAGAAGGGATTAGGGTAGATAGTCTGGTGAGGTCCCTTCCAACCCTATTTTCCTATGAACCTATGAAGAAAAATAAATAAGCTAAAAGTAGGTGTGGATGAGGGATAGGACCGGGTGGATATATCATCCATCCTCTCATCCTGTGGAGTAAGGAAAAAAAATATGTGCCTTAATTTCTGGCTATACTTTTAAGCTAAAAGAGTATCCAAACAGGGCTATACCCAGAGGAGTGATACATACCAGTCAAACTTCTTTGGAAAGACTCAGTCTGCATCATAGAGACATCCTTCTGTCCAAATATTTTTAAATTTAAAAAAAAAAATCTTTTTTAGGAGGATGTTTAATTACAACGCTTGACTATTAAATGTAAAGTATTAATCCCCCTTTATCAAGAGTTTTAACGTAATAAAACGATGTCAATTTTTATTAACTTTATTTTATTTTATTGTTCAAATTTGCTAAAGGTTATGAATTAGGCATGGTCAAAACATTCCATTGCAAGGGAAAATATCACCACAGCTGTTACGCAATAAAGTTTTTTTTCTGTTATGCCAGGTTATTAGAAAATAAGAAACTGTTAAGAGGAATGTGGTAACAGCAGCCAGTACATTCTGTTCACTTGCCTTTTAATCTTTTTCCTGTAAGCTAGTGTAATAATTGATACCAATTATTTTCATAAGACTTTCTGTAATTCTGTATATGCTGGACAGAGCAATTCAGTCAGCAGGAAAAAACAAAAAAAAGAAAACCCAAATGCTTCTTAGATTTGATTATTCCAAGGCAAAAATTCTTTCCTGTCACTGACATTTTCACTCATTATTTAAGTTTTCTCATTTTTGTAAAGCAAATTGAAAACAAACTGCGCATTTTAGTCCTATCTGAATAACTTAATACAGACATAACACAGAACTGGGAAAATATATCTATCAAAACAATTTCTGCAAAAGTGACAATGTTGTATTATTGTGTCATAACATTTCAGAACTTTGCTTTGCAGCATCCAGTTTACAAACTGACAGGACACTGTAAAATTTGGCCCAAAATAAATGACATAAAACTAAGGCTTTACAAAGTCCGTGCCCAATAAAAAATGTTTCCATGATGTTTTTCTAAAACATGATGTTTCCATGATGTTTTTCTAAAGAGAAACAGTTGGTTTCCCTTAACTATCCTGAAAAAAAAGGAAACCTACATTAAAACAACATTAAGAAGACACAACTGAGAACATAAAAGGTATATAGGGTGGATCTAGGATTCTGAAAAGGGAGCTGAAGGTGTGGTTTCTCATTGTACAATACGTGTTTTTCTTTAGGTAAAAAGAAACTAGAAGCTTTACTAATATGCTAGAGGCCTAGGGATATTCAGTTTACGATTGTAACAAAAACAAATATAACTTTCTTTTATTTGCACTAATTTTATATCATATATTGTATACCAAAAACACAACAGACGAGGTAAAATTAATCAAAAAATATTGTTTCTTTAGTTGAGTATTCATTAGAATTAAATGTACATCTCTTTTAGGTTCATAAAATAAAATCTAACCTTCCTTTGCATCTTGACAGTGCATCTGACACTGTGTATCCTTGGTTCACTGTCAGGTTTCCCAGACCAGCGGAAGTGGTAGTTTAGTTCATCTAGTGATCCAGTTCCTGAAAGTCCCATCTCACTGAGGGTTGCAGTATCAATGCCTAGATGATGTAGTTCTCTATCAATTCTGGCAGTTTTCCAAAGCTCATTGCCTTTCAGTTCAGGTCCGGTTAAAATAGTGTGAATCTTCCAACAAGCAATAATTAGTTTAGAGCCAGGAAAGAAGTTGAAAGGAAGCTGTTTTAGCCCACCTTTTCTAGGGTCTTCCGCAGACTGGGGCAAGTATTCTGGCTATACTTTAAAGTATTTTGGCTATACTGTAAGGCCACGCTTAAATACAGCTGCTTGGACATCTGAGCCATTGCCAAATACCTAGGTCCTTCCCCACCAGAATGAGTGACCATCAAACACAGACCTTTGATGCATATACCTAGCCAAAACAAAGAAGGAAGGGGTTACCATGGGCCCTCCACCTTTTCTCTCATGAGGGACAATAGGACTCCAATGGCTAGATGGAACGTCAAGACAACTGGTAACTTATAACAAGAATACCTAATTTGGTAACCACTGATAAGAAACAACAAATGTACATAAATGCTTACAAGATCTTTGATAAACATAAACAAAAGCTTCCTTAAGGCAAAGGGTTATATGAACTAGTACCTTTGCTACCCCAAGTCAGTGTACACATGTATGATGGCAAAACATGGATGGAAGAAGCAGTTCTCTCTCATATGGTAGCTCCTAGATCTTATGAGCTGGAGACAAGTGAAAGAAAACATCTACAGATGGATTTGGAAAAACACACAGCACATCAAGGATGGTCAGGAGAATGAACAACAGTGTCTGAAACAGAAAAGGACATGGAGGACATTAGAGCACAGACCAAGTGAGACAATGTAGAAACTACAGTACAGAAAATGCAGAACTAATGCAATGCCTTGAATATCTGCAAGACTGTGAGGAGCACTACAAAGTCTTAGTGAAAATTGCTATTTTATTTTTTTAAATTGAATTATTGTGTAGCTATTGCTAATAGTTGAAATGGGTTGTGTTTTTTGCTTGGGAAAGGGAAATGTGAGGATTGTATATTTTTTAGAGCTAGGCAGAGTTTGGGAGTCTATCCTCAGTGCATCTACTCCTCCAGTATTTATCAACAGTAGGATCATGTGGCTGGATGTGAACATGAACTGAGGAATCCTGACTCTTCTGTCCATCTACGGGGCAGCACTTGGCTACTCCAAACAGCAAAAACATGAGATCTATTCTCAGCTAGGACAAATCATAAAGAATGTCCCCACAAGGAACAGACTTGCTGTTCTTGGTGATTTCAATGCCCATGTGGGTAACGACTGGGTGCACTGGGGACATATCATCGCCCAACACAGCACAGCGGTGCCTCCTGGGGCCACCCGGAAGGGGGGCTAGCTGAGTGAAAATTCCTGGAGTCACTTGGGACCAATGGGTCACCAACAACAAGGTCCTTGAGAGGACTGGCCTACAGTCTATGCAGACTATGCTAGACCCTTATAGGCTTCACTGGCTGAGACACATGGAGTGCATGCCTCAAGATCATCTGCCAAGGGCTGTGCTTTATGACCAACTCAAGAACTGCCCATGACACAAAGGAAGGCCAAAGCAACAAGGTCAAGCAAAGAAGGTCTCTCACCCCATTCTCATTAAGAAACAGGGGGGCTGTGGTGTAGACACCCACACAGTCAATTGGGTCGCCAGCTGGCTGCAGGGCCGCACCCAGAGGGTGGTAGTGGATGGGTCCTTCTCAACCTGGAAGGACGTGGGCAGTGGGGTTCCGCAGGGCTCAGTCCTCGGGCCCGCACTGTTCAACATCTTCATCAGTGATTTGGACGAGGAGGTAAAAAGCACCCTGTTCAAATTTGCTGATGACACTAAGATGTGGGGGGACGTGGGTACATTGGAAGGATGCAACAGGCTACAATCAGACCTAGACAGGTTACAAGGGTGGGCGGATGAGAATAGGATGGGATTCAGCACAGACAAGTGCAAGGTGATGCACCTCGGGAGGAACAACTGGCACCATACCTACAGGTTGGGGAACTCCCCTCTTGTCAGCACGGAGGTGGAAAAGGATCTGGGGGTCATCACTGACTCCAAGATGAACATGGGCCGGGAGTGTGAGGAGGCAGTAAGGAAGGCCAACCGCACCTTGTCATGCTTCCACAGATGCATCTCGAGCAGGTCCAAAGAGGTGACCCTTCCCCTCTATGTGGTACTGGTCAGGCCACAGCTGGAGTACTGCGTCCAGTTCTGGGCGCCACACTTCAAGAGGGATGTCGACAGCATGGAGAGGGTCCAGAGGAGGGCCACTTGTATGATCAGGGGACAACAGGGCAGGCCCTATGAGGAGAGGCTACGGGACCTGAACTTGTTCAGCCTCCACAAGAGAAGGCTGAGGGGGGATCTAGTGGCCTGTTATAAACTAGTCAGGGGGGATCAGCAGGCATTGGGAGAGTCCCTGTTCCCCCGAGCACCGCCAGGAGTGACCAGGAATAACGGACACAAGCTGGCAGAGGGTAGGTTAGCTATCAGGAGGCGCTACTTCACGGTCAGGGTGGCTAGGATCTGGAACCAACTTCCAAGAGAAGTGGTGCAGGCTTCTACCCTGGGGTTGTTTAAGAGAGGTTAGATGCACACCTTGCTTGGGTCGTTTGACCCCAGTACTCTTTCCTGCCATGGCAGGGGGTCGGACTAGATGATCTGTTCAGGTCCCTTCCGACCCTAGAAACTATGAAACTATGAAATTCAGCATTCCCATTGACAACTGGGAGAACCCTGCCCACAACCACTCAGTCTGGAGAAGCTGAGTCAAGGCTGGTGCAGTCATTACAGAAAGCCATCAGAGATCCCAGGCTGAGTCCCACAAGGAAACCAGGAAGCAGAGTGTGCTTCAATCTCCATCTGACGAGTGGACCTGTAGCCAGTGTGAGAAGGCTTGCTGCTCACGCATTAAGCTCTTCTCCCACACCACTGCCAAGCAGCACTGGCTGACTGACTTTGTCACATCCCCTTTCATCAGTCAAGATGCTGGACAGTATTTAACTTTGTAAGCATTTATTTCAATTTGTTGTTTCTCATCAGTGGTTACCAAATTAGGTATTCTTGTTCTAAGTTTCCTATTAAATAATATTTCAGCAGGTGAAAGCCTGTGTTTCAAAGGAGATATTCTATAATTTAATAATGACAGCAAAAATATGGTACACAAAGCCATTTGCTTCCTCATTAGCACTCTTCATTATCCATACTATTGCATAAAATATTTGTAATTAACAGCTTGTTTTCTCCTATGACATCACTTGGAAGCTCTCTCTGCCCCTACATATCTCCCTATCTTTTGGTTACCTTGAAAGCCAACTTCAAATAAAGTCTCAGAGGTATAATGCCTAACCGATCACCATTCCAGTATTGTCTTTGAGAATCAAAGAGCTGTAGGTTCAAACACCCTGTGGACAAAAGAGTGCCTAACACACAAGTCTCTAGCTTCCAGGGCAAACATCCTAACCACTCAAGACTTGGATCTAAAACAGAGGGAGGTCCCTCTCCTTCTTTTACCTTTTGGTCATGGGTTTCTATCCAGCTGTGTTTTCAGGACTCAGGGGCAGGTATGGATCCATAATAGGTACAAACAGAATTCTACTCAAAGTGGACAGGGCATGCAGCTGCTGCCATCTTCCCCAGCTGATCTGGGGACAGAGAGCCCCAGAGCCACTCCTGCCCCACTCCAGCTGCCAGCCTGGCATTCTTATCCTTGGAAAAGGATTTTGTAAAGGCCACCTAATCCAGGGGCAGGCAATTATTTTGGGTGGAGGGCCACTTACTGAGTTTTGGCAAGCTGTCAAGGGCCGCATTGGTAGCCTCACCCCTTGACAGATATACCCCCCCGTCACCGTCTTGTGACCAGAAGTCCCGGCCCCTGACCTTTGCCACCAGAAGTCACTCCCCTTGCCCCTGAAAATAGTCCTTTCAGCAAGGGGTTTGCCATCTCAGAACCAGAAAAATACCAAATTATAGTCTAAAAATTGAACACCTACAGCATCCATTAATTTGATTTCAAAGAATATTTTTGTCCTGATATATATGTATTTGTGTAGTATACACGGAGGTGACTGCACAATAGCTTAAAATTAAGTGTTAGTCTTGCATATTGTGGGGGGCATGGTAATAGGTTTGTGGGGGCTGTTAGTGTGTGGGTATGTGGGGTGTGGGGGAGGGGGTTAGTGTGGGGTGAAGGAGCATGTGTGTGTGTATGAATAGATATGTAGGGTGTCAGTGGGTATAGAGTTTGTGAGGAGCTGTATGTGGGTGGGGGTGACTGGGGTGTGTGGGGGTGTGGGTCTGGGGGCATGCATGTACGGCAGTGCGAGGTGGGGTGTGGGTGCATATGTATGGTGGCGGGTTGTGGCAGGATGCCCTTTACGGGTGCCGTGACCTCCCCTAGCGCCCCTTGGCTACCATGTCAAGCCGGTGTCAGTGCACCCTCACCGATCTCGCCCACCACATCTTTGATGTTTAAATGTTTAAGGGAACCTGCCTTTTCTATCTGCTTTGACACGGTGCCTTGATTTAACTTAGTCAATGATCTGTCCAGTTGCCCCGGTGCACTCTAGCCTTAGGGCTACCCATAAGTCTGGCCATCGCCCGCACGGCCTGTCCCCTGCGCTCGTGTTGCCCTGCTTCTGGCCTTCGCTCAATAGGCTCGCCCCCCCCCCCCCAGGCCTTCGCTCAATAGGCTCGCCCCCCCCCCCCCGGGCCTTCGCTCAATAGGCTCGCCTCCCCCCCCCGGGCCTTCGCTCAATAGGCTCGCCTCCCCCCCCGGGCCTTCGCTCAATAGGCTCGCCTCCCCCCCCCGGGCCTTCGCTCAATAGGCTCGCCCCCCCCCCCCTTCGCTCAGTAGGCTCGCCCCCCCCCCCCGGCCTTTGCTCAATAGGCTCGCCCCTCCCCCCGGGCCTTCGCTCAATAGGCTCGCCCCCCCCCCCGGGCCTTCGCTCAATAGGCTCGCCCCCCCCCCGGGCCTTCGCTCAATAGGCTCGCCCCCCCCCCGGGCCTTCGCTCAATAGGCTCGCCCCCCCCCCGGGCCTTCGCTCAATAGGCTCGCCCCCCCCCCCCAGGGCCTGTCTCTCTGCGCTCACACCCACACTGGGGCCTGTCTCTTCGCGCTCACGCCCGCCCGCACTGGGGCCTGTCTCCACGTGATTCCCACAGTCGGGGCTCAGGTGGCCGTAGCTGTGCCTGGCCCCCAGACCCCTTCTTGGATCCTATGCCAGACTCGGGCTTCCCAGAATCAGGGCTCAGGCGGCCTCAGCCTTACCTGGCCCCAGACCCATTTCCTGGGTCTTACGCCCACTAGGCTTCTCCCAATTGGGGCTCAGGCGGCCTCAGCCTTACCTGGCCCCAGACTCCCTTCTTTGGGTCTTGCGCCCCACTGGGACTTTCATGATCAGGGCTCAGGTGGCCTTGACCTTACCTGGCCCCAGACCCCTTTTGCTGGGTTGTACGCCCCACTGGGGCTTCTTACTTTTGCCCACACTGGGCTCCTGCCGATAGCCACCCACACTGGGCCGGGATCGGGACACCCCAAAACACGGCACCCTCTCCGGTGCTGGGAGCCCCCCCACACGCTACTGGGGAGCTCCCCTAAGGCCTCCTCCACCCCTACAGCCTCGCCTGGTCCTCCGGTTGTAACTACAACAACAAAACCAAAACTCCCACTCCTGGGTTCCAACATAAGTTCCAAGCAAACCTGGCTCCCTCTCACGTATATCCTTATCAGGGTTTCCTCCCCCCAGAACTGTCAAGCAGATGCTCTCCAGCCATCCAGCTTCTCTATTATGTTCTGCTCTGCTTGCTCCAACAGAGTTCCCTCTTCCTCTTAGGTTGCCAGCAGGGGAATTGGTTCTGGCCTCGGCCTTCGCTGCTTATAAAGGCCAGGCCCTGCCCCCTTCTGGTCAGCTGACCCACTTGGTTGTCTTAGCAACCGCCATCTGTCCTGCCCTGGTGAGTGGCAGCTGAGTCCATATCCCCTTATCCAGTAGCAAGCACCCTAGTGCCCTGCTACAGGGTGCTTGTGGGACTCGCCCTATGAACTCCTCTCTCTCTCCCTCCCTCATTGCACACACAGATACACACACAGAGTCTCTCCCTCTCTCTCTCTCTCACACACACACACTGTCCCTCTCACCTACACACAAAGAGAGTCTCTCCCTCTCTCCCTCTCACCTACACACACAGAGAGTCTCTCCCTCCCTCATTTCTCTGTTTCTCTCTCCCGCTCCCTCATTACATGGACAGACACACACACACCCCCTCCCTCCGACCCGCTCCTGGCCCTGGGGTACCAGCATAGGCCGTACTCCTGTGGTCCGGTAATGCAGTCACATGGTGCTGGAGCATCCAAAAAGCTGCAGCAGGCAGAGACTTCCAGTTGAGGGGTGTAAGTGGGAGGGGACGGGGGTGCAGTGGGGCCAAACTGGCCTTGTTGCTGGCTCCTGCTGACTCCCCCCAGGTCCTACTGCCCCTGGCTTCTGTTATCTTTGACAGGCAGCCAAGAGCAGATAAATATACATTTTCTAATTTTTTTAGGGGTCCTGCAGGCCAGATAAAATGGCCTGGTAAGCAGGCTGTATTTTGTCAACCCTGAACCAATCCAACATCAATTAAAGTCACTAGAACTCTTTTCCTTGACCTTAGTGGGCCTCAGATCAGGCTCTGCAATCAGACCTCATCACAGGAAGGTCTTGTCATAGCATATAACTGAGAAGGCTGCAGCTTATGAAAGCTTATGCCTTTCTTAAGAAGTCAGACTAGAGAAAGGCATTGTCTCAAGATGATCTGCAACATATAGATAGACTTACTGTTTTCTTTCTTCCTTAGAATAACCACTTCCAGGCTTTCATCATTTATTCATTACTGGTAGTATTGCACTGTTATATACCTTATTCATGGCACTTGCAATTTAGTGATGCACTGACTATAAGCAGTGTATGTTGCAAACACTAATATAAGATTCTGCTACTGTGGACTACTGCAGAGCTGACTTAACACAAGCATACAAGTCCATGCTATAGGATCAGCACCATAGTTTTTTTAAATACCTCATGATCCTTCTGGAACACAAACATTATTTTTTAATACTGCTTCCACCAGTGCAGCCCCAAAGGGTGATAGCAATGTATAAGCATAAAAAGGGTGCAGTCATTGTAACAACTGTCTCACCTAATACTTCTCAGAGAAGGTCTAGATGACACAATAATAAAAATAGCAAGGTTCTGGCAGCCATCCCATCCTAATGATCCCACAGTTGCTGGCCCTGAATGGAGATGCACTGTCAGGTATATGAGAGGTTTTGAAAAAAATGCTAGTGCAGACGAATTTATGGCATCTGATATGAATCCTAGTTAAAAGACTCCCATTGACTTCAGTGGGCTTTAGACTAAAGCCTCAGAGTTTAAACTAGTTTTCATTTTGCTGCTGTGTTGCATGCTAATTATGTTTGTATTTGTCCTAATGATGTGATTATGTGCTGCAGTTGCCCTTTTCATGTGACGTCAAAGAAACTAATAACATACCCTCTGGACTAAACACAGGAGCAAGCAAAAAATACTAATGGAGTTGATTCTCTACAAATAAATAGGCCTAAAATAGATGGGTAGAAAGAAGTTCAGCAGAACTAGAAAAACACCCTATTTTTTCTGTGCCTGGGGAATGTCAGATCACATCCTCACTGACAGAAACTGAAGAAACTGACTAAGTTGGCTCAAGGAAGGAGCTGGTCAGTTTGTTTCCAGCTCTATAATCTGTTTTTAATTTGTTCCTCTCAACAAAAACAAAAGGCAAATTTACCAACCCCCCCAGCTTTCCTAATAAAATGGTAGCTTAGAACTAGGCAAACTCAGGGGAATAGGCAAAACAGTGGAAATCTGAGATGTGTTCCAAGTGTACAATTTCACTTTTTTTTTGCTATGGGAAAAAACAATAAATAAAACCAAAACCCTACCTTTTGCCCACAAAGCAAACAGTAATGACACCATTGGCTACATTTTCACTTTCTAAAGATGCATTCACTTTTTCTAGCCAAAAGTTTGGTGTGTGAAAATAAATGCTCTTAATTAGCTCTGTAGTCTACAAATATATAGCTCTGTTTAAGGTGGCACAGAACAGATGAAACACTACAGACCTGCTTCCCCTTTGATTCCACTTGCTTCAAAGCTGAAGAAGTTCACTGATTTTCATTAAGTTACTCTTGTTTTACACCAGTAGCAGGAAGAGAAGAATGAGGTCTGATGGTTTTTAGCATGAAGATAATATACTTAAACAAATACAACTGTTGACTATTACAGTTGTTTTCACTACATCACTTTCTCATTGAAACAGTGCAGCATAATAGATCCAAAACTAAGATGCTTTTTTCTTTTTGGGTTTTTTTTTTTTTACAGCTAACAGCTATTTTTTTTTTTTTTTACTTTTTCAAGTGAACAGAAATTGACCTTCATTGTCTCTTTAGTCAATCCAGCTCAGAATCAAAGAGCAAGTTAATTATTATCATTTAAAAATTAACATTTGAAGTCTTTTGATGTAGTATCACATTCGTTTCTAATTAACTGTACATACGTCTTGCTGAGTTATCAAATAACTCTTGATATCTGTCAACATAACACTTTAATAAAAGTGAAAGCACTCTGGGATAAAGATTAGACAATCATTATATAAAAAGGAATAGAAGAGGCAATAGGGGACAAGACTGAGTTTAGTGAGAAACCTAATGCTCTTTGATATGTGGTTACTGTTGCATAGTGACTCACTGCCCTGAGACATTGGGCTGTCCGTTTCACTGCAAGTTAAAATTGCATCAAAATATCTCACTGTTTGCCCCACCATGTAAAGTTTTAGTTTACTGTAGGATAAACTTTAAAGGAGGGGAGGCATATAATGTCCTCCTTTTCTCATTGCTTGAATATCAACATCAGTAGAAGCTTTTCTACTGGTTTTAGCAAGTTTTATAGCTTTCAAGAAAGCATATACTGCAATGTGGTAATGGTATAGTGTGGCTTTCTTGCAACAAAATCAGTATTTATGAAGACCAGCTTTATTATGTCTGAAGATTTATACTGGAATAAGCATTTTGCACTGTGCTGTGCAGTTCTCTTTCATCACAAATGAAGTTTCACCATTTCTTAGTTTTTCAAGGAACCAGTCTCCCAAAAAACCATTTTCCCAAGCAAGGACTTCAGAACTGAACACTTATAGGTGCTTTCACTTCTTCTGCCCCTTGATATGGTAGTTTAAGTTAAATGACTAGGAAATGTAAATGACTTGGAAAGAAAACAAGCAATGTCACAGTGTATCTGCTTAGATCAGGACTGAATTTGATCAAAATGGTAGAAATGCAATTGGCTGAACTTTTTGTGTCAATATATGACACAAAAATATGAATATGAAGGAATACATTCAACATGCTGTTACATAGGTCTTGTACCATGTGATGGATTATACAAACTTCACAAGGATATTTGAAGGTGTTAACTAAGTTGAGTCTGAGAACTTAGCACAGCCAAGGGAGGAAGTGAAGCTAAGCCTGAAGAAGCAACGTAAGAGATCATACAACAGAGGGACTCAAGAAATATGAATCCAAAAGGCCAAATTTTGTAGGAAAGTCTGAACAGAAGTTAAACTAAGAGAAAATTATTGGAAAGTCACTGGATAGAACTGAACCTCTGAAAAAGGGCTCAGAGAATGATATACGGAGAAGTCCTAAAAGTCAAAGCGCTGATGAAGAAATGGAGAACAGGGGAGGGTCCCAGGGACTAAGGGTGAAATTCTATTTCGCTCTGCATGTTTAAATGGCAGCTGTTTAGCTGTGTAAGTGCCAAAAATGCCATTTACATGCAGATAGAGATTTTAGTTCACCATCAGTGCAGATAAGGTAAGTGGTGGGTGCAGACTGAGCTTGCTCCATTGGTAGATGAGTACTGGGGTCTAAGGCAGAAAAATGGAGGCAGCCAGAAACCCGTGACCAGTGGGTGTCAGGAAGAGAAGGAGCAACCCTACTGTGTTTAGCCCTAGTAGCTAAAGGTTAGGGCATTCTTCCAATGGACAAACACTCAGAGCCAAGGCCCTATGCAGGGTTTAAACCTGAATCTCTCCACTTTTTAAGCATAAAAAGCACTAAGCATGAAATACCATGCAACAGGTCAGGCACTACCCACAATGCTTTTCCAGTGCTCCTCTTGCAGCTGGTCTCCTGGGCAGCTAAGAAAACAAGCTAGATAGTATGTTCCCTGGAAGGGTGCAGGTTGTGTGTTCTGGCCTGGACTCTTGCTCCTGATGGGGCAGAACCTGCCCTGCCTTTTTTCCAGTGACTAATACATGCAGTGGAGGGTGGCTTAGCTTCAAAAGCTGCAAAGAGCCTTTCCAATTCATGCCTGACCTGTGATGCAATGGTTAGACTACAGCGCTTGCAAAATCAAAGAAATGGAGGTTCAAAGTACCTCTAGTAAGAATGGGGTTCCAGAATCAGGACCTCTGGTTTTGTAGGCAAGTCAGCTACTGAGGCTAAGACATGAGAGGCCTGTCATTTTCTTCCCCTCTGCCTTGTTTCCTGGGACTTGTGCTTAAGTATCTGCATACCGGGGCTATATGTGCACATAGTCTCTACACAAGGCGTATGTGACCAAAGTGTAAAGTATGAGCCAAAAATGGACAGATAGCTAGAAAACTGCCACTTGAGTAGGAAAAGAGAAATAAGATTCCACCCTGAAAGATCAGGCCTAGAAAGAGTGGTGGTTATATGGTTCAGATTTTGGCTTGAATTAGTTGAATTTTTATTGATGGATGCTGTAAAATAAAAGCCTTGCAACCTGCAATCCCAGAAAGATGAGATGCTGAAGGGAAGTCCAGGAGAAGTAGAAAATATTGTTTGAATTACCATTATTTTGCTGGACATTATTTATTTTGGGATATTGTTCCCCTGGCAGAGGTGGAACTGAATGTGACCAGGCCAGAGAACTGAGGAATTTGGTATTTGGCAGGCCAGCCTGCTCTTCCATGTCCAGCCATGAATAGTGTGCCAAATGGTGAGTCATTAGTCTCCTGATAACCAGTGGAGTTATTACTCAAGTCCAAAAGACTAGAGTAATACAGTGGTAGATCAGAACCAAAGTACACAGTCCAGTTTAATCTCTCTGAAAAGCATAACTGTCATATTAACTAAGGGGGTCTTTTGCTGTACTAAGTAGACAGGTACAGCCTCTGTTTTCATTTCATTAATTTCTTTTAAACATGGGAACAATAAACCTATCTTTGCCAATATCTGGGAAGAATTAAACAGCAGTACTTCTGTTGCATAGTTCTGTGGCCAGTTAGACTTAAAATAAAACTACATCGTTGACCACAAAAATTAGCTTTGTCCTTATAAAATCTTTCCAAAAATGTTGAGGGGAAATTATGTCACTGAAAATATTCTACATTCAAATGTTTTTGTTTAGCTTCTCATTGTGGCCTGCCATCATAAAAGCACTTTAGATTTACAGTTTTTCATCTTGAACTATCCTCAAACAGTTTTTAAATAGGAATTTGTTCCTGATCCACTCACTCTGGTATGGAGCGCAGCATCCAGTTAAACAAATGGGATATAGCAATATTATGTGATTGTGAGGTGATGGGAAATTTTGGCCAAAGCTACTAAGCAAATTGATACACCTACAAAGGGTGCATATACACAAGACATTTAATGCACAGTTGACATGAACTGCACAGTAGACATCAGAGCATCTACCCATTCACCCCTATTAGGGTGCATGAAACAAATAAAGTCCACACCAGAGTAGTGCTTGTAAATAAAAGTACCCTGTAAATACAAGTACTACCCTGCTGCAGAGTGTTTTCATGCGCAGCAGCATACATGTAGATGCTGACTGGCTGGCTGGGGCATGAGGGTGCTTCAGTGCTGGGGCTGCCTTCTGGCTATCCCCTGCCAGCTCCTCTGCAGCACATTGAGCCCAGTCAGAGCAGCCCCAGCTCAATGTGCTGCAGTCCAGGTACACATGCAGCCATGCACCAGGGAGCTTCCTGGGAGGAATAAACTGCAGAGCAATAACCTCCACAGTTTATTGCTGCCCCTTAAAAGCATGTGTAGACCATGTGTAGACTCACCCAGAGAGTAACAAAGTCAACTTTAATAACTGCATAGGACTTCATAGTTGGATAAAGGCTATATTCTGGAATTAACTTCCAAAAGACTTAGCGGAGGCAGCTGAGACTAGAAGGTGTGCAGTTAGCAATACTACATATTTGAATCCTCACACTTTCATGTCCTTTATGTTTTCTCAGCCATTTGGCCAAAGTGAGACTTCTGTAGCTATTCCTTAACTTTCACCAGATGTGGCACTTGCCTGGGACTATCTGAGTATAGCAGTACCCTGACTACTTCTCTACTGCAGTTCAGTCAGCAAAACATCCCTGACACCTGGCAATTAGAGGGGTTGGTTATACAGTTCTCTATTCCAAGAAAGTCTGCAGGTGGTGGGATCTGCAGATTTTCTACACCTCTAACAAAAAGCATCAGGAACTAAGGTTCCAGCTCTTGGTTTGCAATCCATACACCTGCATAGACTATATATAAAGTCTCAGTTTCTTCTCACTCACAACAGCTTCATACCAATTTAACTTAATTGCCTTCAATAGAATTACCACTATGTGTCACAATAAAAGGAAAAGCAGGCCTCATAAATACATCTCTGTAGGCTACTCAAATACAAATACATCAATAGTCTGTTGAATGATACCAGTGCTCAGATAACCAAACAAGTGAAGGCTATAAACTCCTCTTCATTCACAGTTAACACCACACAAAATCCTATTCAGACATTCACAACTGAAGCCAAACAGGATCATCAGTTTCCATGATCAGGAACATTCGGCATAGAAACAAAATCTCCACAAAAGCACATAGCAGCTCATTATGAAAACCTGAAAGATTGTAATGACAGAGCTGAAAAACCAAAACAAGAATAAACCCCCAGTAGAAAAATAGTTATCTAGATTGTTCATTCTATCCTGTATATGCTACTTGCTATTTTCTGTGAAAGCTTCATTTTGTAGAGAAAGAAAAATTACTGAGTGCTATCTATTCTTTGAATTAAATCCTGGTTCTTTGAAGCCCATGGAAATCTGATCATTGACTTCAATGGGATTGGGATTTCCCCTCTTACAGAAACCATTGAAAAGTAGGGTTGGAAGGGATCTCCAGAGGTCGTTTAGTCCAACTCTCACCTGAGGCCAGCTCATTCCTATCCAAACCATCCTATACAAATCCATTTTCTAACCTAATAGTAAAACCACACAGTCAACTCTGATACAACCATGAGGAATAACATCCTAACCTGCCAGGGGTAAAGCAAGGGGATCACAGTGGCCAACATCCGGCTGCTGTAAAGGTTGTTAAAATACACTCAAGAAATGCAAGGAAAAGGGCCATGGTCTTCCCCTCTGAGTTGTTGGGGGAGGCAGAATTTCTAGTTAGGACTCTCCAGGTTTCAGTCCCAGTAGAAGCCTTTTCACACCCCAGTCAAAATCCCTAGCTTTGGTGCAGCAAGCACCCAATGCTTCTGAGGAAAGCCCCCACAAGAAACCCCAGCAAACAACTCCCTGAAGCATAGCAGCAGGAGGAGGAAAAAACTCCCTCCTGGCCCCTGTGACAGCCAGCAAAGCCCAGCAGCATGGAAAATACCCATACTAGAACACAGGCATAGTTACTGTCTAGAAGTTAAACAGAGGTAGCGGTCAGGACATCTAACTTCTTCAACACCTTCAGGGATGGAGAGTCCAAAACTTCCCCAGGCAGTCTATTCCACCTCACTGTTCTAACAGTAAAGACATTTTTCCTGATATCCAATCTAAATCTACTTTGCTGCAACTTCAAGACATTGGTCCATGTCCTACTCTCTACAGCAAGAAAAGAAAGATGTTTTCCCTCTTAATAGCAGCCCTTCAGATATTTGAAGAGTATTATCATTTCCCTTCTTCCCCTCTGCAAGCTGAACATGCCTATTCCTTCAGCCTTTCTTCGAAAGATAGGATTATTGTCTCTTGGGTCACTGAGTCCAGTTGCCTCTTTTAGTACATGCAAACATATCACAGGATCCCTTTAACAAGGATTCAACTCCAGCTTTAAAAAAGTTCATTTTTTGCCCTCACCACCCCTATTAGAAAGTTGTTCTAAAACATCACTACTTAAAAGATTAGAAATGTTCTTCTAATTTCCAGTCTAGATTTATTAATGGCCAAGTATTTGTTGTAAAGTAAAGACCGGCCCCAAGTATACGTAAATGTATTAATGGTCTAAGTCTTTGTTTGTGTGCTAATATTGCCCTTTTGATTAAAGAGTTCTTACTACTTGCTTACCCCCTGTAGTATTTATGGAAAGCAAACATCCCCTCTCAGCCTTGGCTTTGCTAGACTAAACAAGCCAAGCTCTTGTAGTCTCTGGGCCTGATTCTGCTCCCAGTTACAGTAATACAAGTCACAAATTACAAATCACAAGCAATCAAAGGAATTACATCAGTTGAAAACTGCTTTGAGAGGAGAGTCAGAGCTCATGTTTGCTTTAGAACCACCCAGGGTTTTTTTCAGAATAAGTAAACAAGTTTAACTGACCTCAGACATAAGGTGAGTGACACAAAATGGCCAACTAAAGGATACTCTAACCCTAAGGGGACTCACTGTACCACGAAACCCCTGCCCCTATTACTAGAAGGGTTTGAGTGGATAAAGAGCCAAGGATCAGGCAGCTAATGGCACCTGGCACTGGGGAAAGAGAGACAAAATGATCAATCAGGGGGCTGGATTGAGAAATATAAGTCCAGCCCCTGGGAAGAAAAGAGTAGGGAAAGCAAACTCCAATGGCTTCGTTTTTCTGAGTGAATGCACAGAGCACAGCCTTGTTATCACAAACACCATCTTCAGACAAAGTGACAAATACAAGACCACCTGGAGACACCCTCTAACCACTAGCACTTCCTACATTATGTTATTGTTAAAACCTATGATCAAATGCATACCTGGATCACGTGAGCTATGTGAGGAGCCAATGACTGTTCCTTGTCAGACCCATTATGAACATCCAACTTGCTCTGAAATAGTGAAAACAGCCAAAAGCAATTCCAAGGACTCTCAACTCCAAATCTCTTCAAGACCTGAAGTTTTGTTAGAATTTCCAACAGTGCCTCCATGGAAAGCTTTGTGCCCTGGCCACAAATGAAGGTGGCATTGAGGAACTCTGGAAGAGGTTTGAAGCCACAGTCCATATGGCCTGTGCTGAATACACTGGCAATAATACCCATCAACACCAGACTGCTTCAATAAGAGCAACACTGAGATCCTACCAGAAAAGAAGGGCTCATTCTCCTTGGCAAGATAATACTTCATCTCAGCAGAAGAAGGAGACATAACAGCTTCTCAAAGCTGAAGCACAAAGGAGGATCCAAGAAATCAAAAATCAATCAGTGGTGGCCAGATAAAACCAGAGTTCCAGATCTATGCTGACAAACATGACATGCATAGCTTTTTTTCCAGGCAATGAAGGTCATCTACAGCCCAGTTTCCCATAGTCCTACTTTCCTGCAATTGCAGAATAGCTCAATGCTCTTCAAAGACAATGAATATATCCAAACTACATGGAGGCACTTTGAGGCACTCTTGAACCATGAATCATAGTCCTAGAGTAGCAGGGCTGGAAGGGACCTCTAGAGTTCATTTAGTCCAACCCCCTGAGTCTACTGTGGTGGATACCATTGAATCCATCCCCCAACACCCTGAAATGGGATCCTATTCTAGAAGAAGTTTCATCAAGGAAACCAAGAACAATAAGGCTACTGGACCAGGTTCCATACCTACTGACATCTACAAGGCTGGCAGTGAGAACATGGTACTAAAACTCCACAATTTTTTCTATACATTTGGAACAACTAAGAGATGCCTGGGGACCTGAGGAATACCACCATGATGCCTATCTTCAAGAAAGGAGAAAAGTCTATGTGTGGGAGTTATCAAGTGGGGGTGGAATGCTCTATGATTAAATTTGTGTACAATACCAAGCAGTGGGGAAATACAGGCACACCAGAAGAGAGGGTAAGGATCCAGGGTGACGTTGACAGACTGGTTCTATGGGCTGATTGGAATCAAATGAGATTCAACAGGGAAAAGTCCCTGGGTAAGAAGAACTTTCACCACAACTACAGGATAGGCAGTAGCCCACTAGCTGGCACAGCATCTGCATGGGACCTGGGGGTCACACTTAACCAGAAGATGAATATAAACCAACAGTACAAGGAAGTCACCAGCAGGGCAAATAGAACTCTGGTGCGTATCAGCTGATGTGTTGCCAAAAAACCCAGGGAGGTGCTTTTCCCTCTCTACTTAGCGTTAGTAAGACTGCAACTAGAGGACTGTGCTCAGTTTTGGGCACTGCACTTCAAGAAGGATTCAGATAAACTCCAGAGGGTACAGAGAAGGGCCACCTGCATGATTAGGTGGCCTCATCCCCTGCCTGTTTCCCCAGTCCCCCCGAGCTCCCCTTGACCATTGACCATTGTCCCAGCCCCTCCCCCCCATGGCTGTCCCACCCAGCCCAGCTCCCGGTTGTTTAAAATAAAAGCCCTTACCCACGGGCTGCTGCCATGCGGGAGGGACGATCGCCACTGCCCCCCACTGCCCCATGCTGGGGGGGCTCTGTTATGAGACCCCCAACCCTGGCCTGCTCTCCCAGCCCCTTCATGGCTGCCCCGCCTGACCCCAGTTCCCGGCCCTTTAAAAAAAAAGTAATAAAAAAAATCCCCAGACTCACTGGCTGTTGCAGTGGCCTTGTGATTTCTGGGGCCTCATGGCAGAGCTCTCCACATGGTGCAGGATAGTGCGGGGCAGCAAGGATCGTCCCCCCACCCCCACCAGGCAGGAGCCAGCAAGTCCAGGTTTTTTTGTTTGTTTGCTTTTTAAAGGGCTAGGAGCTGGGCACTGGGGTGGGCAGGGCAGGGCAGCCATTGTGGGGGGAAGGAAGAGTGGCGGGGGTGGGTGGACTCATGGCAGAGCCCCCCATATGGTGTGGGGCAGTGGGGAGCAGTGGGGATTACCCCCCTGCCTGGCAGCAGCCACTGAGTGCATTTTTTTTTTCAAAGAGCCAGGAGCTAGGACAAGTGGAGCAGCCATTGACAACAGGCGGGGAATGGGGCCTGTGAGATTTGGAGATTTGGCTGATTTGGCAACAGTCAAATCTCTAAATCATATTCAGCCAAATCGATTTGGGACAGTGATTCGAATCACCAAATCAAATCACTGTCCCCGAAATCGGCTGAATCCGAGTCTGAAACAAATACTATACACTTCGCACAGGCTTAGAGAATAGACCCTATGAGGAGAGACTCCAGGCACTGGGCTTGTTCAGTCTGGGTGAGAGGAGGCTGAGAGGTGACTTGATAGCTGCCTCCAAGTATGTCAGGGGGGAACACCAAGATCTGGGGGAGCAACTCTTCAGGAAGGCATCCCTTTGGAGGACAAAAACCAATGGTCACAAACTAATAGAAGGAATATTTAGCCTGGACATAAAGAAGGACTTCTTCTCCCTAAGGGTAACTAGAACCTGGAACACACTCCTGGCACAGGTGGTACAGTCACCATCCTTGGAGGTGTTCAAGAGGAGGCTGGATAAGCACCTCATTGAGTTAGTCTGATCTCTTGCCTATGACAGAAGACCAGACTTGATGATCTACTGGGTCCCTTCTGGTCCATTTGTTCTGATTCTAAGTTATTGTCATCCTTTCCACAGCAGGGAAAATCCTTTCCCACATGCTTCTGAACCATCTTCTACCTCTTGCTGAGGAAGTCCTGCCAGAATTTCAGTGTGGTTTCAGACCATCCCATGGGGCAACTGACATAATCCTTGTTTCCCACCAGATCCAAGAAAAGTGTTGGGAGCACCAGGACCTGTATATGGCCTTCATTGACCTCACTAAGGCTTTTGAGTCCATCAATCATGAAGCCTTGTGGAAAGTAGTGGCCAGATTTTGATGTCTGGAAAGATGCATCAGGCTCCTGAAGCTTCTCTAAAACCACATGACTGTGACTGTTCTATGTAGCGGATCAGAAACAGATTTCTTTGTCATCCAAACTGGTGGTCTGTAACAGGGAGCCAGTGGCTCCTGTTACTCTAAGGGAGAAGCCACACCAGGCATGTCCCCAGATGGGGGAAACCAGTGGATTCTGAGCTAGCTAACCTCCAGACTGCACCAGATCTTTTCAGAGAAACCTACCAGCCTCTCTCTCAACATCAAGAAGACTAAAGTGCTCTACCAACCTGCCCCAAGCCATGAATGTGATCCCCTCCCCAAATTATGATCAAGAGAAAGACCCTGGAGGCAGCTGAGCACTTCTATCTCAGTAGCCACCTCTGTCAGAAAGTGAACATTTATGAAGAGATCCAGCACAGGATCCAGGACACAAGTGCCTCCTTTGGGAAAATTGCTTTGGTGTATCTTTATTCATCATGAACTCCGGAAAAGACACCAAGCTCCAGGTCTACAATGCAGTCATCATCTCCATTCTCCTCTACAGATGTCAAATATGGGTGACCTACCACCGTCATCTCAAGAGCCTAGAGGGCTATCACCAAAGATGCCTCTAGAAAATCCTCCACATCAAACAGGGAGATCACTGCACAAGTACCAGCATCTTTGCTGAAACCAATGTTACCAGCATTGAGTTGATAATCCTGAAACACCTTCACTGAACTGGACATTGCATGCAAATGCCTGACTCTTAACTCCCAAAACAGGTGCTCTTTTCCAAGCTTAGTAATGACCTGAGATGGTACAGTTACCAGAGGAAATGCTACAAGGACACATTGAAGGCATACCGCATTGAAATGAATGCCAAAATCATGCCAACCAAATCCAGTGTTACAGGGGTGTAAGTTATAGCCATGTTGATCTAAGGACATAGGCAGACAAGGTTCTTTGGTCTAATAAAAGATATCAGATTCACCCAAAGAACCAGCTCCAATGGCACTGTAACCTGAACCAAGGGGCAGCCCATTTCAGGGTAAAAGGTCTTGCCCTCAAAACAGAGAAGAGAGAGTGAAGGAAGGAAAAGGAGAGCAATTCTGTCCTATGGTCTACTCTCCCTGGTGGAAAAAACTGCAACCTTTGCAGATAGTTCTGCGGCTCAAGGATTGGGCTCTTAGGTCACCTCTAGACCCATAAATGAGCTGTAGTAGAGATCATCCTTGAATCAAGAGATTGCTTGTGACAACTTGTAGTGCAACAGCATGCATACTAGTGCAGCCTCTACGACAGACCTGTGCTAAGCAAAGAAGTCAGAATACTTCAGCAGGCTGACATACAGCATAGAACCTGCCCTAAGACTCATTGAGGCATCTTTAATAGAAAGAGTTACTTTGAAAAAATATAAATGTATCTTATAACTTTAAGTTTTCATTTCTGACATGATTAAATTGCAAAAGCTTCGGTGCACTGGTGATTCTGGTAGCTTGGATGCCATGATAGCTATAGAATAAAACCCTCCAGCTTCATGGCAAAAACCCCAAGAATACACGTGACAGGAAGATTCAAAATTCAAGTGTGCAGAGCGCTATATAGTTTGTAGTTCATCTATATGACATGAACTCCCTGCAGTGCTATCCTAAATTCATTTTAGTATTCAAAGCTAATATCATTTTATAACTCAGTACAGTTTCCTTTTCTGCATGACAAGATGCAGGTGCAATAAATATAAGTAAAAATGGTTACAAATTTGTACCCCCAATTTACATCACTTAAGTGTCCAAGTATCTGTATGTGTAGATGATAATGCTTACTGCACAGTAATTAGCTCTAAACTCCAGTAAAGCATCTTGTGTAGATGCACCCTGAATGTTACAAATTAATCCCTTTACCAGGTTACAATTATTAATTATGACCATATATTTTTGAAGTGACATATGAACAAAAATTGGAAGACCTTAAGATTAATGATCCTATCTAGGTTGACTTTATTAATTTTTTTTTAACCATGCAGCGGACAATGTTAAAACCCAAATGCATTTAATGTTGCACTCATAAAGTGACTGATATGCTAAACTAAAATCTGGCCATTTAGATTCATTTCAAAACTGAAAATTTGTCAGGACACCTTAATTAAGGCTACTACATTTCTTAAACAGCTAAATTATATTTAATAGTTACAAAATTTAGGAAAAATTGTGTTTTGCCTTGTATACAAATGTCGATACAATTGATCATATTCACTGTGTTTTCCTTTGTCTGAGCAAGGATATGATGGACCAATGATTTGAAATAGCCTGAAAAATCAAGTGAGGATTTGCCCCATCTGTTTATACAGTAAGTAAAATCAGCTACCAGCTTCTGTGTATTTTGTTTAATAGCTCATACCATACTCATCAATAAAGCATTTGGAAGTCTTTTCTTCCAACCTGTTCTTTGGAGAGCAAGGCTATTGCTGAGTAAAAAAGGAACAACTACTATTGAAGCAATGACATTGTGAAATTTCTGGTGATTATATTATGTCTCTTATAATATATTAGTGCACAAGATCAAGGCTGGGATTTCCAAAGCAGCCTGAGGAAGTTAGATATGCAACTCATATTGAATTTCAATGGGCTTTTCAACCCCTAAAGGCTCTTTTGAAAATCTCAGCCCCAAAACCAAGTGATTTTTTTGTAATCTCCTCAGAAATTGAAAAGTCAGTCAGCCTGATTGATTATTTGAGAGGGAATAAATATCAAAACTTTCTAACAAAAAGTAAGTAACTTTGATATTTGCTGGCTTTTCTGTCATTCGTATCCAGTGACAAGGTTCCATACATGTCAAGAGATATGAAACCATTCAATAAATTAAGTTCTTAAAATCATTTGAATTTATAAAGTACTTCATCTTGAAAGACCACAAATTTACTTAAAAGCTATGACAGACCAGAAGAAGGGCATTTTATGCCCAAAAGCTTGTCTAGCATCTCTCCCAACTATGCAGTTGGTTCAATAAAATATATCACCAAAAGAACCTTGTTTCTTTTTTAAATCATATGAAAGTATGTAGTTTTAGGGCAGCTATTATCCAACAGTGCAAACAATAACATGCAAATAAAGAAGGTAGCAGGCTGCAGCCCAGCTGCAGGCAGTAAGAGAGTGATTGCAAGCCTGCCTAGGAGGACTGGGCCAGCTGATGAGCATAATTGGAACTCACAGGGAAGAGCGCTAGAGAGAAAGAGAAGGTTGTGAGGCTAGAGATGGCAGCATGGAATCAGGATACTCTCTCAGGGTCTGAAAGACTGCAGGGTATGAGTTAAGCCTTTATTGTGTATGTTTTGTTTGGTTGCCAATTGATGGTTTATGTTATGTCCTGTGGGGCAGGTTCGCCCAGGGAAATAAAGACTATGTTATATGAACAGACAACCTGCTACAGTGGGTCCATCTACATGTGCTATAAACTCCATTGCAGTTCACACTGGAATCAGGAGCAGTATTTACATGAATGCCCAGGACCACTGCAATGTGTGCCAGAGCAGAGCAACTCTGGGCCGGCAGAAAGTCTGGGGGGGTCAGCCCCAGACTCCAGGTGGCAGCATCGATTGATGGAGGGGTTCCTGGGACACAAGAGTGCTACAATGTGGGCCTAGGTGGCAAGTATCCCCCTGTGCTTTAGCACCCTCATGTACCAGCCAGCCCCAGGCACCATCTACACGTGCATTTCAGTGAAGTAAATGACTCTGCCATAAGATAGTACTGTCAGTTAATTAATTTACTGTGCCCTAATACCAGTGGACATGTAGACTGTGGCATTTATTACAGAGTTAATTAGTTGATTCTGTAATAAAGCACCTGTGTAGATGCACCTAGTGAGATTTGTAGGGGAGATTTTATGTTAGTAAAGTATATGATTAGGAATATTGAGGAAAACCTTTATGCACTTGATTCAAAGTGGGCTTGTGACTTTTCTTTTTTCCATATTCAGATTGATTCTTATGGGTTAACTAACCCTGAAGTTGTACGTTCTGAAGGCTGACATGCTAAGAGTTTGGATTTGAAAAATCTCAGTATTCCTATAGTGGAATCTTGCAGAAAACTCCCAAGCAAGGTTTTGAATTGATGAGTTTTCACCTGTTCATAAGGTTAGCTAGAAATGAGAGCAGAACTAAGGTCAGAAGCAAAAGCAAAACTCTGTTATCAGGGTAACTAGTTGTCTTTCACAAAACTGGGACAGACTATGTGAACTAAAGTATTATTTTTTTAATAGGAAGCTACACAAGACACAAGGACTAAAAAACTCCAATATTGTTTTGCATATAGACTACGGGATCTTTAAAAACTACACTGTTTTACATCTCATCTAAAAATTACTCTGATACTAAGACCTGAATCAAGAATAAATATCTGACTCTCAAAGGTATACTATGTATTTGATACCTCATATGGATAGATATCTCTGGTTACTTAAAATGACAGACAGCATTCAAGTGGAAGGAAGGCGTTTCTTTTAGCTATTACCTCATTGTAAATACAGAAACACTGTGCTGGGATGTGATACGATCTGACATAAAGTAAGGTAACAGTGAAAATGAAAAGGAGATTTCTTTCAGCTTGAACAATTCCTGTCGGTTCAGGAAACCACCACATGGCAAAATGTTTTGTGAATAAATTAGCAGATTAACTACCCATATACTGTGGGCAATTTGTATTACCTTTGTGGTTAGATTATCACACTAGGTTCTGTGCTGCTTCCATGTCTGGATTGCCTTACAAATTAAAGAATCCGTCCTCTGATGCACTGTATGTCCTCAGCTCCTACTAACTTCCAGTAATGCACAGCACATTACAGGATCCATATAGCAAAATGACCACAGATGTTTGATGGACTGTAAATTGTAACTCCTGGAAGAATTTACTTCTCAATGTATTTAATGTATGTAAGTCATAGAGGTGGATAGAAACAAGGTTAAGTAACTAATCATCACCAGACAGCAGTGAAATACTCTTCTTTGTGTATATATAAAATAATTAATCATAACGCCTCTTCAATCTTCTAAAATGACAGGACCAAATTAGTCTGGTTGAAGAGAAGACTGCACAACAGACAGACTTGTGTCTGTTGAATATCCAGACACAAGAATGGACTATGCCAGTTAGGACAAATCTCCATCTAAACTCACTGAGTGAAGTCTGGTGAGTATTAGCATATACTCCAGTGGAGCCCAGGCTTCATTGTGGGTACAGGAAGTCCTGTTGAGCTACTTGAGACTTCAAGTGCAATATACATAATCCTTATGAAACAGTTCTACCAGGTGAACTACTGAAAAAATATCTCTCTGGACCTTTCCTCAGCAAGGAGCTATTATCCAGCAAAAAGCACTGTGTTTTTCAGAGGCAATAGCAACGACGAGTTAAGGTTTTGCCATATCCACATGCCACTGGTGACCGCAAATGGTGGGCAAAATGTAGAGGCAGGTGGTGAGAATGGCAAACATTCTTAGAATATATAAGAGATACTGGGTGCATCTACATGAGACACTACTGTACAGTTCTAACTGTGTACTTATTTAGTACGAGCCAGCTGCCCGTCAAGAATGACGGTGGGGGGGCAGCGGGGGGGAGGGGACTGGGATGGAGTCCCGCCACCTAACACCCCATGCTGCCTCTCTTCTGCCTCTTGCAGGAAGGAGGGTGGGGGAGCTCCCCCACCCCCTGTCCAGTCCTCACCACTGCTTGCAGGGGCCTTGGCACCACCCTGTCCAGTCCTCAACATGGCTTTGGAATCACGGTGGTGCTCCACCACACTTGTAGCACTCTGATTGGCTGTTACCGTCAGTCAATCAGAATGCGAATAAAGTGTTATGGACAGACAGACATAGGCTTTTATAATATTAGAATTTGTATTCGCAAGTACTAAATAAAAACTACTGCACAGTAGCCTAATAATACTGCACAGTAGCGTATTAGCACTGTCTGTATTTTGATGTGCTATTGCACAATACTTTTCAGCTGCTGTGTAGTCAGCTTCTCATGTAGTCACACCCACTATATTGTTAAAAGGATCGTGGCTGGATTAAATAACTGCTATTGGTAATGATACGACAACTTTTATGATGACAGGATCAAACATTAACTCACTTTTGCTATGAAATACTACTAGCTCCCCAGCCTCTACAGGCATTTGTACAGAACTCCATATACTATGGTAAGTGCTGTTTTGTTTTGCTCACAAAAATAATTTCCTAAGAGGCAAAATTTAATTTTCAGAAGTGCCCAAGTAGAACAGCAAATATGCACAGGCATTGCGTAGGCAGTAATGCATCTTACAGACATGTTTCATGAAGCATGAGGAGTACCAGAAGTTTTAGATATGCAATACTAATTTTGCACAATGTTAATATATTATAAAAATAGGTTCCATGTATTTTATATCATAGACAGTAACAGCTGTGGAAGGTGGAGTCCCAAATGGTAGGTAAACTAACATCCAATATGTGCCATGATACTTAGATTCAACATCTGCTTAAGGATTTAAAACCTAATTCTGAAACTCCTGGCTTTCATGGGTTTAAATCAGACCTTTACATGATATTTGAACATAGATTTAAGAGTGATTCATTGAGCAGAAATTACGTACGTTAGATCTTTATATATTAAAATCATCAATCTGAGGTCTGTTGAATAAACTTGACTCCCTGAACTCAAGAAGTATAAGCAGGATATTTTCCTTGTCATTTGAAATATTTCTTGCAAGTACGGTTTTTGGACATTAGAATGACAACAGCACCACCTAAAGGTGGAAATTAAAATCAAGATTACATTTTTCTTAGCCAGAAAATTTATTTGAAAGCACTCAAATGGCATTTGTTTTATTTTAATAATTATACTTACTCTTGCCGTTAGTGCATGTGGTTTGGGAGATACTACTGAAATAAAACTGCACTTTAGTGGCATAAAATATAGTTTCTGACATTGAAAAATTATATTTTTTCCTTACCCATTTTCAGCATGAAATATAAAAATCAGGCTGATAGAAGAAAATCAGTCATAAGCAAACAACATTCTTCCTTTCACATGCATAACTCCAATGAGCAAGGGGAGATGTCCTGTCAACTAAACAAAATAAAGGAAAAGACAAAGAACAAAGATGCTGACATTGGTACCTTTATTGTTTTGTTGTTTTTAAACACATATACTAAATTGCTACTGAAATAACAGATTTTGACTTCTTTGTAAGGCTGAACCAAATTTCAGTGAACTGAACGGATAAATCAGCTTTCTAAAATCAACTTTATCTCAATGTTTTAGGTCTCCCACATTTCCCACTGCAGCAGTTAGGTGAAGTTAGACCTCTAGGCAGCTGTCCTGAATTGCTTCTGAGCATGTACAATACGCCAAGTCTAGTCACTTTCTAGGCCAAGATAAAGATGCATAAGGATCTAGGTGTCTTAGCATTTTTTGCCTAAAACAGGATTGGGTTTAATGCCCTACACTCTTTACAGTCACATAAATAGCTATATGTCTTGTGACATAATAGGATCTGAGCTGTAGTCTGTTAAAAGGCCATCCTAATCAAGAAAGGAAAATGACAATTACATATAACTGTTCCCTAAATACTTCCTGTGAGGCTTTGGGCTAATTACTGACTTCTGTCCCTCAGTTCATATCTGTGAAAATGGGGATAATTATCCCTGCCTCACAAAATGACTGTTAAGATAAATGCTTTAAAAGATACAAAGTGTGTGTAGGAGGCAAGGCCATAAGTAAATATGGAAAATTGAAGGTGGGGGAGACAAGGAATTCAGACCAGTTACTATAGATGCACCTATGAAATGCATATTATTAGTGAAGGAAGCTAAAGTTATCAGTCAAAATGTATGGACAGTAGAATCAAAAACAATAACAAGCAATTCTTTAAATATATCAGGAACAAAAGAAGCTTTAGCAATGATTTTTGTCTGATATTCAGCAGGAATAATCAACTGCCAAAGATACGCAGGAAAAGCAGAAGTGTTCACTAAACAGTTCTGTTTTGTAATTGGGAAGAAGCTGGATGAAATACTAATAATACAGTGTACCAAATAATACTTTATATTTTTACATTAACTGGAGAGGTTGTTAAAAACAAATGGTAAAGCTAACTGTTTTTGTTTATTTAGTAACTAATGCAACTTATCAAATCACAGGTTTAATATTTAAGGATACATCAAATACTCTAAAATATACAGAAAGACAGATAATTATCTTCTATCAACAGTGCTCCCTTAATCCAAGTCAATCTCCACAACAGTCTTTCTGAGGGATTTTTTTATTCAAAACATTTTTGTTTTTATTCCTCCCCTCCCCTTCCCTACATGCCCACCCTAATTCATCCTTGTCTTTCACAAAGGCAAACACTTTAACCACAGAAATATTACCAGTGCTTTGAATTCTCCCGGTCCTCCCTGTATCCCCAAACAATCCCTGCTAATATGCCTTTCTCTCCTCTTTCCATCTGTAAAACATGCAGATTTATCATTGTTCCCAGTAAAGTCAGTTGTCAAACTGACTTTCTGCTGTGGCAAACTCCTTGGAGGTCCCCTGATAGGTACTTTGGGTAAAATCATGGTATTATTGCAGGGGTGGGCAATTATTTTGGGCGGAGGGCCACTTACTAGGTTTTGGCAAGCCATTGAGGGCCTCATGACAGGCAGCCAGGGGCAGATAAATATTAAATTTCTAAATTTTTTAGGGGCCCCGCAGGCTGGATAGAATGGCCTGGCAGGCCGCATGTGGCCCACGGGCCACATTTTGCCCACCCCTGCATTACTATATGGACTTAAGGATCTGCAGAAGAAAAAGCCATAGAACAGGCCATTCCTTTTCCAACACACAGTCCATCTTAAATCCCGCTTATGTCTCCCCTTGTCCCCAGCCCTTTGGGGATTTTTTTCTTCTTTTTCACTCCAGTCCTTTTTTTAAAAAAAATTAGATTCTCCCTTTAACATTTCAAACCTCACATGATTCTCTACCCAAATTACTTCAGGTAATGTACCAGAAGTAACCAAGCTCTGCAGCATTTACTTAAATAGAAAATCCTTTCCTATTACTCATTTTCATGCAAGTCTTTGTGCAAATCAGTACTTTAAAACTCTCTATTTCATTTTTTTTCTTGTCTTTATTCTTCAAGGTTATCATTCTTAATTTTGGGTAACATTTCTGTTTTCTGCTTCAACATCTGTGTCTGGAACTGCTTGTGCTTCAGAGTTGTCTTGTTAATGTTTTACTCTAAATAATCTGACCCCTTCCACCCTATCTTTAATGTTGCGCTATCGTCCTTCCTGAGCAAATAGGAGCTAAAGGATAGTCCATCTGTATTTTATGTTTCACTGAAATGGGTTGTAATCTCTTTCAGTTTTTGTCTTTTCTTTAGAGTGGAGGATGATTTTTCTTGGAAAATCTGTACTTTGTATCCACTCAACTTGCCTGCAGAGAGCTCTCTAGATATTTCACAATCTGTTCTTTTTTTTAACGTAATCCATTCTTAGTATTTACGTCTCTAGATTTATTTGTGCTGGGAGGAGCATAAAGAGATCCATGTGCTTTATCTATGAATAGTTAGTGTATTAGTCTCCAGTTTTAAAAGAGGTTTAGAGTGTTTTTTTCCAGAACTGAGTAAGCTGAGTTATTGGAATTCTATGTTGGCTGGAAAGTTTTTATCCACACTTCCCCCACTATCTGTAACTCTGCTTCTAATTTCTACCATCTTTGATATAATTTTATCAAGTTTTACTTCTCTAAAGGATTCAAGAGAGCTGATATGAACTCACCAAACTTGTCTGTGGTGATAGAAGTTGCTTTTGTCTTCTGCTTTTTTTGCCTTACAAAAAATGCTGTATTTCCAGGTCCAGTCACCATTTTTGATTCCTCAGGGTCTCCCTGCTGCTTTGCAATTTCTTCTTCTTGTAAGTTCCTTTGGAAAAGAGAACTTCTCCTACCAATCCATTTATATGCAGCTGCCCTGAAACATTTAGGGGAAAATGTTTCTTAAGCCTGAAAGTGGTTAGAAAGAAGTGATGCCTTTGGTTTGTGCCAAATTCCTCCTGAGGTTCTGGCTCTAAGCAGCACTCTACCCCAACACCACCACGTGATGCCTAAACATTTTCTCTTTATGCAGGAATGGTCACTCGAGATGTATCTATATGGCAGGGATGCACAGCCCCCTGCCCATGGGTCAGATTTGCTCCCCAGTACTGTCATTTAGTCCACAGGGCTCCCAAGAGATGTATGGGGAGCCCTGCAGACCATGGCCCTGCACACTAGATTGAGCACCCAGGTTGGCGTGAAACCCAGTCCCAGCACTCAGGGCTGAGCAGTTGTAGCATGGGACCCCACAGTTCGATCCCTTGTGAAGGTGGTGCAGGGCCTCTGGAACAGGCAGTACAGGGCCCAGTCTGGCCCATGGACCAGTCCCTCACCATTCTTCTGGCCCACAGGGCCAAAACTATGAGCATCACTGTCTATATGGTATTCAGTCTTGATATCCCTTTAGCATTTTTCTTGAAGAGGGCAAGTTGTATCCAAGTATTTTAGAAGCCACTGACATGTAATAAATCTCAGAACAATAAAATATAAACTAATGTTATATCTGTATTGTTCTGCTAAGGACAAGCAGGATGACCTGGATAATCATGAAGTTTACTTGATATTGTTGTAATTATTTTGCACTTGCTATGTGTTATAACCTTTTGTAATAGGTGGCCATGTTCGCATATGTCAGCTAGAGGTTTGCATAGTGTTTATGTAACAGGTGCTAAGTGAATAAGAGACTCTAGGGCTGCAGTATAGAAGAAACATGCGGTTGGGATTTTCCACACGGGGTTTCCCAAGAGAAAGTCCAGGGTCTGTCAGTAATGTGACAGTCACCACTCCGAGCCAATGAAGAAGTGCCACACGCGATTAGACCGCCCTGCATCACTGAGGGTATAAAAGACATTGCACTACGAACTTTGGGGTCCTTGCGCACCCGACGGAACGTACTCACGGATCAGTTCGAACTCGGAGCGACCTTGGGCCTGGCCAGCTGGAGGGGAGGACGCCAGACCCGCCTGATCCTGGCGACCTATCCTGGAAACACCTCGCCAGTATACGACAGCAGTCTCACGTGTCGCTAGGGCGCGTGAGACATGGTGAGTGTGTGCTCACTGGTGGACACAACAGCATTGATTCTGTTTTGTTTTGCACCTCGTTAATAAAGTTGAGCCTGACCACCTATAACATCGCAAAGCATGATCTGCTGTAAGCCCGACTATTGAAAGATCCTGTACCATGGCGTCACGAACAGGATGGTCGGCTGCAGATCATGACAGGGATGATCAGTCCCGCTGTCAGGCATGTCCTCGGGCGTCCGGCTGCAGGCAGCTTGTGGACGCTGATGAACTTTGGAGCCATCTGCAATTTCATCAGGCTCTCGGCCACACCGATAATGACGGGACCCAAATATTTTGTGTGTGGCTTGGGGAAGACCCCAGGAGACCTTGGGAAGCCCGTCTTACGGGCCGTGCTCTCGGATGCATATTAAGAGATCCCGCAGTCACTTTCTCTATCCCGTCAGCCCAAGGGGAGCAGGTCGCCGCAGCCAGCAAGTCCCCCCCTCCCAAATGGGATGCCACCCCTTCCCAAGAGTGGGACGGTTGTGTGGAGGCGATCGCGGCGCTTGCGGGTGACAAGGGGTGCTTGCAAGGAATCCCTCCCCCCTCTCCGTCCACGATCCCCGGTGGCTTTAGTCACCGGCGGCTGCACGCCCTAGCTGAAGACCTCAGGGTATTGAAAGAAGGGAAGAAGAAGGGAAAGAAAGTCGCATGCTTGCATGCTTGTCTTGAAACCCTCGTATACACCCTAACTGCTTGAATGATTATGAAGTGGTGGTCGTTACCATGAGCCGCGCTAGCAAAGATGGCACCCTTCAACAACGGTCAAGCGGCGGAGACAAACTGGAGCCCCCGCCCCCTGCTCCGCCTACTGTCCCACCACCATATTTAGGAGACGAGGCACCGCCTCCACCAGTGATGCCGCTATATCCGCCACTCCTTGAAGGGCAGGGCAAGACTTGTCCTCCTTTTCCAGCGCCTCCTCCGTCAGCGCCCAACTTCGTGCCAACCCCCCTGCTTCAGGTTCATCCTATTGAGATTGTAAAAACCCGCCAGGGCAACGATGGCAACATTATCACGGAGCGAACCACCAGAGACCGTGATCGTGGCAAAATGAATGAACTTATAAGCAGGACAGCCCGCCAAAGCGATGAGACGCCAACCCAGTGGCTAGGACGTCTGGTTTTGGAATGCGGTCATGAAACGCTCAGCCACCGGGAGGCTGTCGTTCTGACCACGCATGGAAGTTACAGCTTAGAACTCCTGGCCAGATCCAATGTCCTGGAAATTGCACATACCCCATGCCCTATTTCGCTCCCTGCCCTAGTGGCAGGAGCTATTCACAAGAAGCCGCATCAGGCGCATGAGGGGGCCCAACCAACCCACGCTCCGCATTCACAGCTGTTTAGCAACGCATTAGCTGGCGCAGTGTATTTCTCTATCCCGAAGAGGCGTTCCATGATTGACGCCGGCGTATCCATTTTCACCCGATCAGGAAACAAGGGCGATAGCGACGATGGCGACGACGATGACAGGGACGAACATCACTCCGACGATGACATACCTACCTCCTCCAGGCCACTGGATTGCACACTTACCGGACCAGGGGTATCACCCAATCAACCAACACAACAACCTCGTCATAGTTACGACCCATGGCCTCAGCGACATTGCAAGGACCCTCTCCAACTTCAGATTTCCCCGGCGATTTTACAAGCCGTGATTGACATCTATGCTGACAATTCAGAGCTCGCAGAGCTTCAAGCTAGCTCTCTTCACCATCAGCCACTTGCAGCATTGTACCGGTTCCAACACCGGCGACGACAACGACAGCATGAACACGCAGCACCAGCACACCCCGCACAAGCCCTGCCAGCCAAAATCACCAATTTCATCCGTGAAGCGCCACGTTGGTATCCCGAATGCACCCCAGAGGAACGTGCCCGTTTTGGGTTCCTCCTAAATCACGCTGGCATGAGGAAGGAGATACTTCGTAACCTAGATGAGGAAACTCAGAGACAGCTAGCAGTTAAGCTTGGCTTTCAGTTTACCCCCAAGCCAAAAAACTAGTATGGGCGGACACTGATACTGCGGATCCAAGCGCCCACCGGTGCAGTAATATTAGTGATCCTCCGCAGCCACAAGACATCCGCAACTTGGAAAAGCCTTCTTACCAAGTGCTTAACAACACCACCTCACACTCCCGCCCCTACACAGTCATACCAGTTGTTCACCCCATCATGAGACAACAACTGCCAATTCATTTCTTGTTAGATACCGGTGCACAGATTACCGTCATCGACCCTGCCACCCTCCCCATACTTCTCACTCGACACACCATTCATGTTGCCGGCGTTAATGCCACCTCTACAGTCCCGCTAGCCAAGGTGTGTCTCAGCAATCCAATAATAACCATAGTCGCCTCATTGGGACATCTAAATCTGCTCGGCGTATCAGAGTTACAAGCACTGCACATGAAGGATCTCCCAGTTACCAGAGCCGTACCCCATCTGCCACCTCCGTTCACACCGTGATTGAAAGACCCGACAGCCCCTCCGTGGCGGTTCACCCCTATCCGTACCAAACCTCATCTGATCCCATCTCTGCTTCCGCTCCTCGATAACCTTACGGTGGAGGGAAAAATCGAGCCAGTGCAGTACAGCCATTATGTATCCCCTGGCTGGGGAATACCTAAACCGAAAAATCCCTCTGAAGCTCGCCTGGTTGTCGACTACCGTCAAGCCAATAAACTCTCAGACCTAGTCAAGCTTGTTCCGGTCGTAACATTACTGGACCTCCAAGCGGAACTCTTACAGGTCATGGCCCAAAGCTCCTGGACTGCTACCACCATTGACCTGTCAAATATGTTCTTCAGCCTCCCTCTTCTTGATCCTGAGGGAGTCCTGTGTATGGGCATCCAAGACTGCATATTCCGCTGGAGGGTTTGCCCTCAGGGCTATTGTAACTCACCTGCGCTTGCTACGGCCGCCATGAATCAATCCCTTCAGTGTTTTCCCAACTCCAATTACAACGTGAAACTCTTCAACTATGTAGACAACATCTTGGTTGTGGGGACTCCATCAGAACTCGTTAAACATGTCACCGCCGACCTCGTCGACCACTTACGAGAGGAAGGATGGGACATCAACATTGCCAAGTCCCAGTTGGAACCCTCCTCCAGCTGCGTATTTTTGGGCACTCAGTATACTCCTCAGGGTCGCGTCGCATCGCCAGCTGCAGTGCCCACCCCACCATGGGATACAGCCTCTGACACAGGCCCCACGCCAAAGCAAGCCCAGCAGTTCTTAGGCAGCATCAATTGGCTCCGCCATCACGTTGCGCCCAAACACCTCGGTACACTTCCGACGTTACAGCGTCGATTGCGAAAGAGGACGACAAGTCATCAACCCTGGACACGGCGAGATAACCGCCAAGTCCATGACCTTATCCAAGCCACAACTTTCACACCGCTAGTGCCATTTAGCCCAATGACACCGCTTCGCGTTACCGTCGGTTGGACCCCTACACATCTTTGGGTCACAGCGCACACCTCTAAGGGCCCGGCCACATTTGTTAACCGGACCCTCCATAAGGAGCAACATTGTTATGGACACCTGGGCAAATTATTGCTCTGCCTATGTTCAGCGTCTGAACATCATCTTCACCATAGTGTTCATGACCTCTACGGCCCAGGTGCCACCCTACTCACACACCTCGATCCTACACGAATGCCGGGAGATTTCCATGGGGCTCCTTCCACCTGGCACACGCTCGTGACACACGCCCAATACGATTGGGCTGCGTGGACATGTCATGACAGTGCCACTGTCACCCCGACTATTCTCTCCCATCCTATCTTGTATGGGACTTCGCTTTCAGGAAACGTGGCCAGTGATGGTATGTCACAATTCGGTGGCGGGTTTGCTTGGAAATGTTCGCTATGTGCTGCCAGCCACATAGAATGGGCGAACTCCGACTGGCGCGACACACCAGACACACCCCTTACACATCAAGCGCAGGAGCTCGAGCTGCGGGGAGCCATCAGCGCACTTAAACATATCGCCATCGCACATGACCAGCCATTTACAACAGTGGTCCTTGTCCTGGATTCTCACTGGGTTTGTGATGTCCTTACGGGAGAAGCCGAACCAGAACGTTTTTGCCCCCAATGGGATGACATCTTTGAAGTACTCCACCGCATGAATCATCTCCCGATGATTTGACATACTAACTCTCATGTGCCGAACACCGACCCATTACATCAGGCCGTCGATGACTGGTTAGCTCTAGGTCCAAAGACAACGTCACACGATTGCATTGACGACCTCATCCATCCAGCCGCGTCGGTGCATAGGTCACTAAAACTGGTCTGCGATCCGTACCTTAAATGGCTTCATGACCTATGGGGCCATCCCGGTTCAGACACCACCATGTGGCGTTATCATAATGTAGGCGGCTGGCAATACACCACCCGTAACGGCCTACCCACACCACACGATTGGCGACGCATGCTTCAAGCCTGCCACCAATGTGCCCAGATTAAACCTTTTAGAAAGAAATGTTTCCAGGGAGCTTATAACGCTGAGCAACACCAACCTGGGGCATTTTGGCAGGTTGATCTAATGGGCCCGCTTCCCAATGCGCGCCAGCATCCCAAGGCACTTGTCATTGTCGACCTCGGTTCCCGTATGGTCGGTGCGATTCCCATGACTAGAACCGACAGGCCTCGGTGCACTCAAGCTCTGTTGCACCAATTTTCTCAATGGCAGACTCCACGAGAAATACAATCTGATGGTGGGCCACCTTTCAACAGTCACCACATTCGCAACTTTCTCACGACGCATAATATTCGTCATCACATACATCTACCGTATCACCCCCAGTCTAATGGCATCGTGGAGTGTGCCATTGGAGAATTAAAGCGTGAACTCTTATTGGAACTGAAACAAACCGATTTCAAGGGATGGTCGAAAGTGCTTCCACAAACCCTGCTCAACCTCAACGGTGGAAAAAATCTCTGGGCAGTAGGACCTCTTCAGACTCGAGAAGGATGGGACCCAGACTTCAAAACTGGGGACCCCGTATGGGTCGCCTTCCCCACCTCGACCCCCACCAAGTATCCACCTACATTTCCTGGCGTGGGCTTTAGCCCATACCTACAAGCTCCATTTAATTGACTCAGTCAATGATCGCGAGCATTTAGTACATTTCAACTGGCTAAAGCCTCGCAGTGTTTTGTTCAGCTAACAACTGTTTGTTTTCTAAGTCAGGTAACCCCTCGCGATGTCCACCCATCAACAGGACGAGGAGACCGACACCGAACCTCTCATCCACCCATCCATCGCGCTGCCACCGCGAGACCCACGGGGACTGCCCCTGTCATTCGTGGGGCTATGGGTGAGACTTGTGGGGAGACCAAGGGGATCGGGAGCAACCGCCCCCACATTGGGACCGAGTGTACCCCCACGCCGACGTCGGAAGTTATGGTTACTCTTTTTGATCTATTTTTTATTGTTAACTAATATCATTGTAATGCATTCCTTTACAAAACGCATGAAGCGAAGTTTAGATTTATCCCCATAACCCATTGCGGACAACTTATTCCTCCGCACCTCACAGGAGTGGATGTTACTTACTGGACACACGTCAGGCTCGGTTTGTGCCCATGCACCCACTTCAGCTGCAGATAGCCCTTTTTGTATAGCTGTTATCCCTGTTAATTACATGGAGTTATTTCTGAGTTTTACACGTAATTCCCCCGGTAACGAAACTATCCACTATTTAGCACGTAGAACAACTTGTTCTGTTAAAACCCTCACTTATGCATGGAAGTGGAATGGTACCCACCCGATTAGTGCCACAGGGTTGCTTTAATCTTACCCATGGGCCACCTTGGGGAGCACTGCACTCCATCGTGCCCGACCCCAATAATGTCACTCTCTCTATCCCGTTTTACGAACAGTAAAAGTTAAACTCTCCACCCTCGACACCCAGTGTTTTTGGCCGGGGTGTCACACTATTCCGTGTACCTTCAAAACGTCCACGTCAAGGAGGGCTTTTGAAGATGTTATGGCATTTCATTTGTTCTCCACAAAAGCTTTTATGACAATAGGGAGTAACTTCGGTTTATCTGCTCACCGTAAGGCATTTAAAACATTTACCAACCACTTTAGCCCGGATCTCAAGTCATTATTAGCCCTTTACAATACAAAACACCCCCCACTAGTGGGGCTAATTCCAGCTCCCCATGACACCATGTTTTACTGCCAATGGGATGAAAATTCAACCCAGGCCATTTTATATAGTCATTTTCCATATCATTCGAACGTCTGCTGTATTTTAGTGCAGGTTACCCTATGCCCTTATCAGTTTTCCAATGTCACTCATTGGACTGCCCTGCTTACGCTCCCAAATAATGCTCGGAAACGCTGCAATGTAGTTTCCACTGACCAAATCACAGGTGTCATGGGGGAACCAAAATTCTGGTCCAATATGACCCACACTGAGCGTAGAAAGTTTGCTACCAGGTGGACTCTATATGGTATGTTCGTTACTGGTGCTTCTGCCTCTGCTTTAGCCATTCAGCAGTTACAGACTTTAGAATTGTTAGCAAGACTTGCCAACGGTACGGCAGATGCTTTAGAAGTGTTTAATCGCCAGTTGCAGGACACCTCTAAAATGGCATTCCAAAACCGTCTCATACTGGATTTCATGCTAGCTAAAGAGGGTGGGTTCTGTGCAACATTGAACCTCACTGCACCACACAAGACTTGCTGTCTCGTCATTTACAACGCCTCAGAACCCCTCTCCAAAGCTATCAACCAAATCCACAAGGTAGCAGAAGACACACGCACAATCGTTCAGACCCCTTTCAATTGGCTAACAAGCACATTTGAATCACTATTTAACCTTCGACTTTCGCCATGGTTGGCAAATCTGTTAACCCCCCTGTTTACAATCTTGATTGTTATTTTAGTTGGGTCTTGCTGTATTGGCCTAGTTGTCCATTGTATCCAATGTCAGGTTACATCTCTTATGCTCATCACACTTCACAAGTATCTTCCCCAGACAAATGCTAACTCCCAAGAAATGAGGCGAAGCACATTATAAAGCTAGTTCAGCAGCCAAGTTCCGTTTTTGTTTGATTAGTTAAATTTAATGGTAATACTTACCTTGAAATGTCTGTCTTAACCTCCGTGGGCTTGCCACTTATAGAACTAGACATGTTAGGATTCCTGTTTAACTGCACTTTGAGTGTTTGGGCTTCAGCCCCATTTTCCCTTTAGGGTCTAGAGTGTGTTGAGTAAAGGGAGCAGCTCCAATGTTCACAGCTGCTCAATGTTCTCTTTGCCATATCTACTCTCATTATTGTAGCAGCTCATTTATTTATTTGTTGTAAGCCACTTGGCTCACATGGCCAGGGGGGCATGTTGTAATTATTTTGCACTTGCTATGTGTTATAACCTTTTGTAATAGGTGGCCATGTTCGCATACGTCAGCTAGAGGTTTGCACAGTGTTTATGTAACAGGTGCTAAGGAAATAAGAGACTCTAGGGCTGCAGTATAGAAGAAACATGCGGTTGGGATTTTCCACATGGGGTTTCCCAAGGGAAGGTCCAGGGTCTGTCAGTAATGTGACAGTCACTGCTCTGAGCCAATGAAGAAGTGCCACACGCGATTATACTGCCCTGCATCACTGAGGGTATAAAAGACATTGCACTACAAACTTTGGGGTCTTTGCGCGCCCGACGGAATGTACTCACGGATCGGTTCGAACTCGGAGCAACCTTCGGCTCGGCCAGCTGGAGGGGAGGACGCCAGACACACCTGATCCCAGCGATCTATCCTGGAAACACCTCGCCAGTATACGACAGCAGTCTCACGTGTCGCTAGGGCACGTGAGACGTGGTGAGTGTGTGCTCACTGGTGGACACAACACCATTGATTCTGTTTTGTTTTGCACCTCATTAATAAAGTTGAGCCTGACCACCTATAACATCGCAAAGCGTGATCTGCTGTAAGCCCGACTATTGAAAGATCCTGTAACAGATATCAGTCATGAATAAAGTAACTGAAAGATTGATATGGGTGGCATCGTTATTATCAGCAGTCAACATGCTGTATGGAAAACAGAGGTCACAGATGTCTAGTAAAGTAGGATTGAAAGGGATCTCTAGAGGTCATCTAGTCCCTGCCTGAGGCAAGAGCATCCCTATCCAAATCATCCCATACAAATGAATCCTGTCACATGACTATAAGGCATAGCTCCCTAACCTGCTACAGGTAAAGTGGGGCAATAGCCAGAGCCTACCTGAACAGGGTGCGGGGCCCAGAGCAAATCAACCCATTCAGGGCCCTGCCCCTGCTCCAATCCTGTGTTCCCTGAACCAGAAGAAGATGCTGCCATCATTGACAGCAGCAGCATTGGTGGTGGGAGGTAGCGAGCAGCTTCGGAGGGCCCAGGGCGGTCACCCCGATTCACCCCCCTCCCCCCTCCATCCCCCAGTGATGGCTCTGGCAATGGTGGCCAGTGTCCTGCTGCCATGAGAGTTGTTTAAAATATGCTTGAGAGATCCAAAGAAGATTTCCCCCCACACTACAGAGGAAAGAAAACACTCCAAAATCTATATCAATCTACTAAAGGGAAAATTCCTTCCTAACACCAAATGTGAAGATCAGTCTGACCCTGAGTGAAGGTACATGACTGTCTAGCCAGGAACATCTGGGTTTTAGTCACAGCAGAAGCAATGGCACACCCCAGTCAAAATCTCTGGTCTTAGCTGCAGCCCAGCAAGCAGTGTCTCAAAGGTGAAACCACCCTCCTCAACATGAGTAGCAATTGTGGGGGCGAGATTGCTTCCCAGCTTCATGTGGCAACAAGCAAAGCCCAGAAGCATGAGTAATATTAAATACCCTCCATTATTCTGCTCAGCAACCTGGGAACAGCAAACATGACTCCACACATCACCTCCTCTTGCTGGGTCCCCTTGCAAATCTTATCCCAGCTCCTTTAATCTTTTTTCATAACTAAGCCAGTTGTAAAGCTCTGTTTCATTCTGGTGAGGCTAGATCTGTGTTTGTGTCCAGTTTTGGGCCCACACTATAGAAAGGATGTGGACAAGTTGAAGAGAGTCCAGTAGAGGGCAACAAAAATGGTTTGGAGGCTAGGGGACATGACTTACATGGAGAGGCTGAGGGAACTGCAGGTTTATTTAGCCTGCAGAAGAGAAGGCTGAGAGGGGACTTAATAGCAACCTTTAACTACCAGAAGTGGGGTTCGAAAGAGGATGGAGGTAGACTGGTCTCAGCGGTGGCAGGTGACAGAACAAGGAGCAACTGTCTCAAGTTGCAGCAAGGGAGGATAGATTGGCTGTTAGGAAAATCTCTCTCACTAGGATGGTGGTAAAGTCACCTAGAGACGTGGTGGAATCTCCATCCTTGGAGGTTTTTAAGGTCCAGCTTGACAAAGCCCTGGCTAGAATGATCCAGTTGGGGATGGCTCTGCTTTGAGCAGGGGGTTGGACTACATGTCCTCCTGAGGTCCCTTCCAACCCAAATTTTCTATGATTCTGCTGTTGCTGAGTATGGTCCTCTCCGATGTCAACCTGCTGCTACTTGGCCTTCTAAGAGCCTTGAAAGAGTTGGTCTGTAAGATGCCCCACTGCCCTGCCCTCTGGCTAATAAATCTCAAGAAAGAAGGGAAGTAGTCTGTTGTGGGGCTGCTAATCCCCCAGCACAGACAGGAACTTGGATGGGAGATATACATATACACATGAACACGTACACATATTATCTACTTATCACCTGTCTATCCATCTATGTACTACCTATCTCACTATCTATTGTCTAGGTAGCTCTACTTTGGTGAGGGTATAAGGTGCAAATCTACTCGGCCTCCTACTAAGAGCCTTGAAGGGGCCAGTCTGTAAGATGCTCGCTGCCCTGCCACCTGGCTATCAAGTCTGGAGCAGGAATGGGGCTGGTCAGCTATGGGGCTACTAAACCCCAGCACGGGCAGGGCTGGGGCAGAGTCACTCCAGTCCTCACGGGCCCTCGGGCACAGTCCAGGATAGGGAACACTGCACATGGCATGCAAGGGACTGAAACCTGTGTGCACATGTACTGGGGTGTGTGTGTGTGTGTGCTGAAGTGTATATGTGTACTGAAGTTTGTGTATACATGTGTGCAAACACATATGAGTATGTGTGTGCATCTGTGTGTATGTGTACCTGAAGTGTGTGTGTGCACACGTGTGTACTGGTGTGTGTGTGTGTAGGAGTGTTGCCAACTCATGATTGTTGGTGTTCTTAAAGTCTACGCTTCAGGAACGTGAAAAACTTAGCTCTTTCTTTTATTTATATCTTTCTAGATATATAGAAAAAAAAAGAGCTAAGTTTATCACAGTCATATAGTCATCTCTTTCTCTATAGCGAGCCAGCCTTGTGCCAGGATAGACAGTCACGCTACAGATATTCAAGCCATCTCTTCCTTGCTTCAGCTCTCCTAAGTCACCTGTATTTCCTAGTCATTCACAAGGGCACTTGCTTACAAGCTTAATTTGTTTACAACTAAAATATTTTGAAGTCCTGCAAAACCATCTTCTCCCTTAAGCCCCATCACGAAACCTAAGGTCAACAGAGAGCAACATCCCGCGAGTACCATGGGTGTAGCAAGTTCACTAGGCAACATGTGAGAAGCCACTCTCAAAAAGTTGTTCCAATGCTCCGGACCTTCTAGATAGATGGAGAGAGAGACAGACAGAAAGAGATAAAAGAAAGAGTTAAGTATTTTCACACTCCTGAACCCTACGCTTCAGAAACAAAGCCAAAAAAATCACGAAATTGTCAACACGTTCTGTGCGTTAAACTCTGTGCGTGTGGCAAACAGCAAACGCGGGGCGGTCACGTGACACACCACCTCCCCTCGCCATCTTGAGTAAAGGCAGGGAGCCGACAAACGAACAAGCGAGGGCTGAAGCGACGTGAATGGGATTTCCGCCTGAATTAAAGATGGCTGCCCCTTTCCCCGGGACCCGGGCATCGGCGGCAGTCTGCCCTCCGCCCCGCGGAGTGTCTGTGGTGCAGGCGGCTGGTGGTCCGCCGCAGGGGCAGCGACGCTAGCGCGGGGGGCGCCGTGCCGCAGTTCCTGAGCAAGGTCTGGGGGTAGGGGGAGCGGACCCCTCCAAGCCCCAGGGCCAGGGGGCTCTCCCCCCACCCCCTCCATCCCCCTGTGTCCCTGAGCATGCTGGTGTGCAGGCGTGTACACATGTGTACATGTCTGTGTCCCAGCCTGGCCCCTGCCTGAGCTGGGGTCCGTGGCATTAGCAGCCCCGCACCTGACTGGCATTTCCCCTTCTCTCCTCACCCCTGCCTTGCGCCCCAGGACGGGCAGAGCTTCCAGGTGGTGGACGAGGAGAGATTTCATAGATTTCATAGACATTAGGGCTGGAAGGCACCTCGGGAGATCATCGAGTCCAGCCCCCTGCCCAAAGGGCAGGAAGTCAGCTGGGGTCATAGGATCCCAGCAAGATAAGCATCCAATTTACTCTTGAAGGTGTTCAATGTAGGTGCTTGAACCACCTCTGCTGGCAGACTGTTCCAGACCTTGGGGACTCAGACAGTAAAGAAATTCTTCCTTATGTCCAGCCTGAAACGGTCTTGCAGGAGTTTGTGACCGTTCGACCTCGTCATCCCATGGGGCGCTCTGGTGAACAGATGTTCCCCCAGATCCTGGTGGTCACCCCTGATAAACTTGTAGGTGGCCATCAGATCACCCCTGAGCCTGCGCTTTTCCAGGCTAAAGAGTCCCGTGGCTCTCAGCCTGTCATCGTAAGATCTGTTTTCCTGACCTCTGATCATGTGCGTGGCTCTCCTCTGGACTCTCTCAAGCTTCTCCACATCCTTTTTGAATTGTGGAGCCCAAAACTGGACGCAGTACTCCAGCTGCGGCCTCACCAAGGCCGAGTACAAGTGGAGAATGACATCCCGGGATTTGCTCGAGAAGCATCTATGGATGCATGCCAGCATTTTGGTCGCTTTACTAGCCGCAGCATCGCATTGCAGGCTCATGTTCATCTTGTGGTCAATGGTGACCCCCAAGTCTTTTTTTTCTGTAGTGCTAACCAACGTAGCACTGCTGAGCCTATAAGGGTGCTGCAGGTTTTTCCTCCCAAGGTGGAGAACCTTGCATTTTTCGGTGTTAAACCCCACGAGGTTCTCGTCTGCCCATTTGCTGAGCTTGTCCAGGTCAGCCTGGATCACCCGCCTATCTTCTGGGGTGGATGCTTTGCCCCAAAGTTTGGTGTCATCGGCGAACTTGGCCAGTCCACTCCTAACTCCAATGTCCACATCATTAATGAAGATGTTGAACAGGATGGGTCCCAGGACAGAGCCTTGAGGGACCCCACTGGTCACAGGGCACCACGATGAGTGACTGCCATCAATCACAACCCTCTGGGTCCGACCACGAAGCCAATTTCCCAGCCAGCGGATCGTGGTGGAGCCAAAGCCACAACCGGCCAGTTTGGCCAAGAGGTGATCATGGGATACCAGATCAAAAGCTTTTTTGAAGTCAAGATATATGACATCAATCTCTTCTCCCTTGTCCAAGAGCTTCACCAAGAGGATCCTGCCCTGGCACTTTAAGCACAACGACACTCAGGTAGGCTCTGGAGCGGTGAGAGACGCGCGGGTGAAGCCCGCTGCGCTCCCACTCCCCCGAAGCCCCCCAGACACCCCCTCAGCAGCCGCCGAGCCCCCTGCCAACCCCCAGCACAGCCGGAGGTAGGCTCTGGAGCGGTGAGAGACGCGCGGGTGAAGCCCGCTGCATCCCTACTCCCCCGAAGCCCCCCAGACACCCCCTCAGTAGCCGCCGAGCCCCCTGCTGACCCCCAGCACAGCCGGAGGTAAGCGGGCTCGTGGTGGGAAGGGGTTAACTCCTCACTTGCTGGGAGGAGGCCGCTGCCTGGTGCCGGGCCGGGTCAAGCCCCCGCCCAGGCCCCTACTTGGCCCAGCCCCCCAGGGAGCCACACGACAGGAGCCGCGTGAACAGGCTGCGTAAACAGGCGCTTGAGTTAGCGCGGAGTTCACACAGGGGAGGGCGAGGGAGGGCACGAGACCCTGCCTGCGACCCCCCGCAGCCATAGCCAGCCCCAGCTGTAGCCAGCCTACCAGAGGCATGACACGGATGGGCATGCGCCGCACCCTGAGGGTCCCCTCGGGCTCTGCGGCCCCTCCACTGGGCACCTCAGAGACGGCCACCCAGACGGAGCCCATGGTTCCGGGCTCCATGCAGACGGAGCCCCTGGCTCTTGACTGCGGGGGCAGCCTGTCCCTTTTTCAGGCTCTGGGGCCCGGGAGCATGGCCCCCTCCCCTTGCGGGGTCCGCTCCCTACTGGGGTCTCTGGCGCACCACCTGGAGGAGCTCCAGGCCACAGTCCAGAGTCCAGGGGCGTGCCGTCAGGGACTGTGAGCAGGAGATAGACTCCTACTGCCAGGCCCTTCTCCCCCGGGAGCCGCAGGGGAGAGCTCCGTCTCCCTCCGCGACTAAGGAGGACTCTGGGACCTCCCGCTCTGCCCAGTCAGGGGCATGGACCAAGGTGGTCAAGGGCCCCAACGCCCGCCGCACCAAGGCCACTGCCCCACCGGAGCTTAGCAACAGGTTCGCACTTCTTGCAGCCCCAGCAGAGCCCACGCAGTTGCCAGCTCCCGCAGGCAACCCAGGCTCGACCGCAGCTACTGGCCCCTCTCTCCCCAAGACAAAGCGTAAGGTGTTTGTTGTGGGAGACTCTATCCTGCGGGGCACTGAGGGGGCAATCTGCCGCCCCGACCCCTTAGCCCGGGAAGTCTGCTGCTTCCCGGGGGCCCGCATCCGAGACATTGCGGAGAGGATCCCGCAGCTTCTCCGGCCCACAGACCACTACCCCATGCTCCTTATTCATGTGGGCACCAATGACGCGGCTCGGAGCACCCCCAGCCAGGTCATGAGGCGCTACAGGGAGTTGGGAGCGGGGCTTAGGGGTCTGGGAGCTCAGGTGGTGTTTTCGTCGATCCTCCCAGTCTCGGGCTATGGGCTGAGGAGGGAGAGGAGTATCCACGTAGTGAACCAAAGACTGCGGCGCTGGTGTTATCGGGAAGGCTTTGGCTTCCATGACCACAGTCCGCTCTTTGGAGAGAGAGGCAGTGAGCTGCTGGGAAGAGATGGCCTCCACCTCTCTCCTCTGGGGAGGAGGCTCTTCTCAGCCAGGCTGGCTGACCTGCTCCACCGGGCTTTAAACTAAGCCCGCTGGGGGATGGGGGGACTACTGCCCCTGCTGGCCTGCTGAACGGCCCTTGCAAAGCCAGTGGACCAAGGCACTTAAGGGGGCACTTAAGGGAGCTCACCCCTGCCCCAGCCCTGGCACAATCTGTGGGCAAGGCAAGAGCCCCCAAGGGCACACTTGCCTGCCTGTACACTAATGCCAGGAGCCTGGGCAACAAGTAGGACGAGCTCGTCCTCCTGCTCAGTGCAAAGAAATATGATGTCATTGGGATAACGGAGACCTGGTGGGACTCCACCCATGACTGGACCACGGGTATAGAGGGCTATACCCTATACAGGAGGGATCGTGTTGACAAAAGGGGCGGGGGTGTAGCTCTCTATGTGAAGGAAAGCTACATGTCCCTGCAAGCTGATGTTGGTGACAGGCATGGACAGCTAGAGACCCTCTGGGTAAAAATTCGTGGGGAATTCGGCACAGGGGACACAACGGTGGGAGTCTACTACAGACCTCCCACTCAAAGTCCCGAGCTTGACCAGGAGTTTGCCCGGGAACTGACTGAGGCCGCTTGCTCCAGGACCTTGGTTGTCATGGGTGACTTCAATTACCCAGACATCCTGTGGGAAGATCACTCAGCTAAATCTGAGTGGGCGCAAAGCTTTCTCTCGTGCGTGGATGACCTCTACCTGACTCAAGAAGTCTATGGGCCAACGAGAGGCAAAGCGCTGCTTGACCTGGTACTAGCTACGGGGGATGACCTAATCGGCGACCTAGTGATCGATGGGAAGTTGGGTGACAGCGACCACGAGCTGATCACCTTCACCATCCGCCGTAAAGCTGGCAAGTCAGTCAGCAACACAGAAGTCCTTGACTTCAGAAAAGCCGACTTTGACAAGCTCAAGAGGCTAGTCGGTCAGGCCCTCAGGGACCATGACCCCAGGGAGATGGGAGTTCAAGAAGAATGGTTGCTTCTCAAGGAAGCGATCCTCAGTGCACAAGCTAAATCTATTCCAACATGGAGGAAAGGCAGCAAGAAGGCACAGCAGCCCCCCTGGCTCTCTAGAGACCTAGCGGACCTACTGTGGCTAAAAAGGAAAGCCTACAAAGGATGGAGGATGGGATTCACCTCCAAGGAGGATTACTCCGCGCTGGTCAGGTCCTGCAGGGACCAAACCAGGAAAGCCAAGGCTGCAACTGAACTCCAACTAGCTTCAGGCATCAAGGACAACAAAAAGTCCTTTTTCAGATATGTGGGGAGCCGGAGGAAAAGCAAGGGCAATGTTGGACCCCTGCTAAACCAGATGGGGCAACTGACAACTGACGCCCAGGAAAAAGCCAACCTATTAAATAGGTACTTTGCATCAGTCTTTCATCAGTCACACGGGATGCCCATGCCTGCTATGGGACAGGGAAATCTGGGTGAGGGGGATCCCCTACCCTCCATCAATGCTGACCTCGTGAAGGAACACCTTGAGAAGCTGGATACCTTCAAGTCAGCTGGCCCTGACAACCTGCACCCCAGGGTACTCAAGGAGCTGGCGAGCGTCATAGCCCAGCCCCTGGCACGGATCTTTGAAAACTCCTGGCGCTCTGGTGTAGTGCCCGAAGACTGGAAGAAGGCCAATGTGGTGCCGATCTTCAAGAAAGGGAGGAGAGTGGATCCGGCTAACTACAGGCCCATTAGCCTGACTTCTATCCTGGGGAAGATCTTAGAAAAGTTTATTAAGGAGGCCATCCTTGAGGGACTGGCCCAGGCTAACATTCTAAGGGACAGCCAGCACAGGTTTGTTGTGGGTAGGTCTTGTTTGACCAATCTCATTTCCTTCTATGACCAGGTGACCTATCACCTGAACAAGGGAGAAGAGACTGATGTCATATATCTTGACTTCAAAAAGCTTTTGATCTGGTATCCCATGATCACCTCTTGGCCAAACTGCCCAGTTGTGGCCTTGGCTCCACCACGATCCGCTGGCTGGGAAATTGGCTTCGTGGTCGGACCCAGAGGGTTGTGATTGATGGCAGTCACTCATCATGGTGCCCTGTGACCAGTGGGGTCCCTCAAGGCTCTGTCCTGGGACCCATCCTGTTCAACATCTTCATTAATGATGTGGACATTGGAGTTAGGAGTGGACTGGCCAAGTTCGCCGATGACACCAAACTTTGGGGCAAAGCATCCACCCCAGAAGATAGGCGGGTGATCCAGGCTGACCTGGACAAGCTCAGCAAATGGGCAGACGAGAACCTCGTGGGGTTTAACACCGAAAAATGCAAGGTTCTCCACCTTGGGAGGAAAAACCTGCAGCACCCTTATAGGCTCAGCAGTGCTACGTTGGTTAGCACTACAGAAAAAAAAGACTTGGGGGTCATCATTGACCACAAGATGAACATGAGCCTGCAATGCGATGCTGCGGCTAGTAAAGCGACCAAAATGCTGGCATGCATCCATAGATGCTTCTCGAGCAAATCCCGGGATGTCATTCTCCACTTGTACTCGGCCTTGGTGAGGCCGCAGCTGGAGTACTGCGTCCAGTTTTGGGCTCCACAATTCAAAAAGGATGTGGAGAAGCTTGAGAGAGTCCAGAGGAGAGCCACGCACATGATCAGAGGTCAGGAAAACAGATCTTACGATGACAGGCTGAGAGCCACGGGACTCTTTAGCCTGGAAAAGCGCAGGCTCAGGGGTGATCTGATGGCCACCTATAAGTTTATCAGGGGTGACCACCAGGATCTGGGGGAACGTCTGTTCACCAGAGCACCCCAAGGGATGATGAGGTCGAACGGTCACAAACTCCTGCAAGACCGTTTCAGGCTGGTCATAAGGAAGAATTTCTTTACTGTCCGAGCCCCCAAGGTCTGGAACAGTCTGCCAGCGGAGGTGGTTCAAGCACCTACATTGAACACCTTCAAGAGTAAATTGGATGCTTATCTTGCTGGGATCCTATGACCCCAGCTGACTTCCTGCCCTTTGGGCAGGGGGCTGGACTCGATGATCTCCCGAGGTCCCTTCCAGCCCTAATGTCTATGAAATCTATGAAATCTATTAAATATGGCCAGCTTCGTGCAGCAGCTTACCTGGTGTAAGTGGATGGTCTATGGACGAATGGGAGAGAGAGAGAGTCCAGTGGAGGGCAGTGGAAATGGTTTGGGGGGCTGGGGCACAAGTCTTGTGAGGACAGGCTGAGGGAAATGGGGTTATTTAGTCTGGAGAAGAGGAGGGGTGGGGGAGGGATTTAATAGCCTTCAGCTACCTGAAGAGGTTTTCGAAAGAGGATGGAGCTAGACTGTTCTCAGTGGTGGCAAATGACAGAACAAGGAGCAGTGGTCTCAAATTCCAGCAAAGGAAGTTTCAGTTAGAAATTAGTAAAAACTTTCTCACTCGGAGGGTAATAAAACACTGGAACAGGTTACCCAGAGAGGTGGTGGAAGCTCCATCCTTGGAGGTTTCTTAAGCCCTGGCTAGACAAAGCCCTGGCTGGGAGGATCTACTTGGGGCTGGTCCTGCTTTGTGCACGGTGCTGGGCTAAATGCCTCCTGAGGTCCCTTCCAACATCAGTTGTCTATGGTTTAAAGTGCCCCGCTCTGCACTGCCTTTCTCTCCTTGTCCGTCTACCTGCCGCTGAGTGAGGCATCCCTATGGACCTGATGAGCCTGACAGGTGTGTTAGATTAGCACCCCACCATTGCAAAATGACCTCAAACTCCTTCCTATAGCCACAGAGCCATGATTCTCTACCAGGGCTTCCCCTTCCCCTCCCCCTCGCAGGGGATGAATTCCCTTCCCACCCACCCCCTCGCAGGGGATGCCTCAAGATTATTTTGAGGGTGTGTTTATCAGCACTGTTAGGTGTACAGATGTGCCTTGCCAGGTAACACCCTGGCAATTTCACGTAGGAGTCTGTGGCTGGGGTTTTTCAGAGGTCTTGGCAACAGAAGAAATGCTCCTGATGTTTTTCTGGAGTTAAAAGAATGAAAACAAAGAGTTTGCATTTTCCCAGCAGACTCTCTCCAGATGTGCCTAGAGTCTAAAAGTTGAGAAGCACTGCTTCAGGGGAGCACTTCTATGCTGGTTACCACGTGCACACATCTTGGATGCATCTTTGGGTTTGGGGTCTGTCCTTGGTGTTCCCCCCCTTCCTCAAACTGAACTGAAGCCCAAACTATCTGGCATCCAGAACAGCCCTGGATCTAGGGTAGACCTTGCTTAGGTGGGAGCTGAGCGGTCACAATATAGAGGCTGTACTTGGGCAAGAGACATGGCATAGTGAAGCACGTGTAGAAGTAAGAGATGCTCAAGGCACTGAGGTTGATAGGACCGAATGTCTTCACTTTCATGAACAATGATAATTCTGAATTGATTTTTTTCAAGATGGAGTTGCTTTGAGACCATCCCACTTTTGGTTGTCTTCATAATTAGCTGTACTCTGGACCTGTTTGACCCCTGAATAGAAGGAGCAGGGGGTGGAGCTTTAACATTTGTCTGACCTGTTCATATCTTTTCCTAGCATAAAATGAAAGTGAGGCCTGCCTTGATGGTCTGCTCAGGGATGTTAATGAAACCCAAATGCTCTCCTGTAGATTTAAAGGTGGAGTTTCTACTTGGTTAATTAGTTATCCGAAGTATATGCCACTGTTTCCAACAAAGGGTGTAAGAGAATAGTAAGAGAACAGAAGAATATAAAGCAGAGGAGGGCACGAGAACAAAATGCCTTAAAAGGGGAATTAGAATGTCAACATAAAACAGACCCATTGAGTGGTATCTCTGCCTCGCTTTGTTTGCTAAATGCCTGCCCAAATAGGAAGGTCTTACAATGCCTCTGAAAGATGTCTAAACTTGGGCACTGGCAGGCCTCACAAGGGAGGAAGTTCCAGAGCTTTGGAGCTTCAAATTGATGGCCAGTGTCCTAACTTTTTGAGAATAGCTTCTCACATGTTGCCAATTGAACTTGCTATACTCATGGTACTTGCAGGATGCTGCTCTCTGCTGACCTTAGGGTTTGCGATGGGGCTTATGAGAGCTGAAGCAAGGAAGTGATGGCTTGACTATCTATAGTGTGACCGTCTATCCCAGCACAAGGGTGTCACAGGCCTAATTCAGTGTTTATACAGTGACTGAGCAGTAGTTAAAGAAAAGGTTTGTGGAGTCTTCTATGCATCATTGAGTACTGCACAGCAGAACTGTTCTGTGTGATTAATTCAGACTGATTCCACTTGGCTGAAGGGTAGCTTTTCTCTCGAGTGAAGAATTTCTTGTTTTGTGGATAAAACAGCTCAGTCCACATCTGAGGAGAAAATTTTGTGTTGTTCTATTCATTAAATGACTCAGGATCTGATCTCTTTGTTGTCTATTGAAAAGGAACAATCTTTTAAAGGGGTAAATGTTAAATTTTCCCCTTGGGTTTCACTCCAATTCACACCAATTTGGAAGTGGCTGGAGGGCCAAAGGGCTTCAAATTGATGGCCAGTGTCCTAACTTTTATTGGGTGCTAAAGTGCAGATGGAAGCAAGTGATTTAGTTTTTAAGGTTGCAAGTTATCTACAGGCAACCAGTAGCCTGCTATCTTTAAGAATGCATAATAAACAATCCCATCACATTGACTGTCTTGCTTATTATCAGCCTGCATCCATCTTTGAGGATGGCAATTGCAAAGATGGCAGCAGAGACATGCTGATAACTTTGAAATCCTGAGATTTCCTTGATTCTAGGATGTTGACTTGTACATTTTATATCCTATACTCAACCTCAGTACAAGTGCAATGTAATGCCCGCGCTTGTATTTTTGGTCTGAAATTCAGAGTTCCTTTTTAAGGCTGAAATGTTGGAGGCTTATGAATAGTTCCCAGCAAAGAGGATTGCAGTTCTTCTTCCACTGTTTTTTCTTACCCACCCTCTACCGTCTGTGCCTCACAAGATTACAACCTTTGTTTCTATATGTAGGCCTCACACTTGCCTTCTACCACCTTTTCTACCTGAATACTAAAGTAATGTAATTTATGTGGGACTACATTGCACAGCAATGTTAAAGCTGCAGCTCGCTTATTAAGCAGGATTTTACATGGGTAACCTGCAGCTGATGCTGTATGACATGTATCATTTGCATCTCTGTTTCTGGGTGGTGTATGTAAGGTGTAGAATTTTGCTTTGCAAAAACAAAAAATTCCCTTTTAAGGCCAAGTGGCATAAAAAAACCACCTATGTTCCTATAAGATGGTAATTGTGCCATCTAAATTAACATAAACAGGAGGCATCTAGAATTGGGGAATTATTTTATGGAGGATCTTCTTGCACTGGCTTCCTGAATTGGTGTGCTAGAATCTTAATTTGTGTTGGACCATGCTGCAAAGCCCAGTTTTTTAATAGAAGGGTGGTATAGGGGTAGGTTAATGATCCTCAAAGGCAGAGCAGAGGAAGGAAAGGGATAATAAGCTTTTCTGGGGTTTGGCAGTGGAAGAAAAGACGTTTAGATTGTTTTCACTCTTTGTTCCTCAACACACATTTATACATTCAGTCTAGTTTGCCAAGTGGACCCTATCTTCAGTGAAAGCCTACTTAATAGAAGCCAAAAATGTTATCCTTCACCTTTATTACTAACTCTCCCGTCAAAATCATGTTAAAGCTGGGAACCCAGTAACATACATTTGTGAGATCATAGGACTCATAGAAAAGTAGGGTTGGAAGGGACTTCCAGAGGTCATCTAGTCCAACTTCCTGCCTGAGGCAAGATCATCCCTATCCAAACCACCCCATACAAATCTTTGCTTAACCTATTACTAAAATTAGACAGTGAACTCTGTTACACAACTATAAAGCATAGTACCCTGACCTGCCACTGATAAACAGTGGGGCAATGTCAGTCCATGTCCTGCTGTTGTCAGAGTTCTTAAATATGCTTGAGAGATCCAAGAAAGATGGCAAAATCCTCTAGGTAGGTATATCTGGGTTTCAGTCCCAGCAGGAGTGTTGGCACACTCCAGCTAAAATCCTCAGCCTTGGCTGTAGCCAACACCCAGTGTTTCTGAAGAACATGAAATATTGGAAACCAAAGCTGTTCTTGATCCTGTCTATTCCTTTCCAGTATTGAAGCAGTTCTTTATCTTGGTAAAATGTTTTATTGCTAGTTTAATTAATGTCTTGTAACATAGAGTAAGCATAAGGAAAAATTTGGTTTGAAGTTGTAAATTTATATTCAGTTTGGTCTTACAAAACCTGACCTTTAATATCCCCCCAAAATAGATCTGGTATGTCTCTGCGCTTTTGCCACATTCATATTATGGCTTCTGTGTATTGTGGGAAGAGAGATGAATGTGACTTTCAGAGAGAGAGCGAGAGGGAGTGTTTACATATGAATTGCTGATGAAGGCCACCCTGACTAAAGGATTTTTTATGGAATGTGGCCATGGAATTATTCCGATTCCAGAAACCACATGATGGTTGAAGCATTATTTAAATTTAAATAATATTAAACTATGTGATATTAAATTAATTGAAAACAGTAAATTTGACTCTTCAAAGTTATCTGCAAATTATTTAGGCATTCATAACTACAATTGCTATGCTAAATAACTCATAGCATTTCATAATTACCTGAAAAAAATCAAATTGGTTACTTGGTGAGTGTGTAGTACCATTGTCATATGAGATTACTGGAGGAAGCTTATCCAACAACTTTCCCCACTGACTACACAGTTTCAGGAAAAGGTAGTGCTAAAAATCATTGCCTCTCTTCTCCACAAACAGAGGCACAGGAACTGTCTCTTAAAGAAAAGACAAGTAACTACAATATCCTTCAGAGAAGGGGAGTGTCAATAAAGGACAAGTCTAGTCTAAAAGAAGAGTTTAGAAGGAATCACACAGAGGTCTGAGGTCAACTGATTCCCTCAGCTGAATAGAAATGTTGTCACTGCCAGGCAGCTGGTTTTAAACTTTGGGTTGAACAGGAACCACATGCGAGGGGAAGTGCAACCACACCACTGTGCCTGTCCTGACACCAGCTACCTTTTACACTGTCTAGTTGTGGCCTAATCATATAGTCAGTAGAAGGGAATTTTGCCTTCAGAGTGGCTGAAGTGCCTGAGAGTTTTACTTGCACAACCAGAATCTCAGAGCATATATCATGCAGAATTTCATAATTAAAACTTGACGGTGTTGAAGCAATGTGGCCATGAAGGCAAGAGAATTGCTGTGGGTACTATCTTTTCCTGGGCCAGCTGCACGGTTGGGATAGACTTAGACAAATAGGGATCCTTTCTATACATGTGCAGGGAGCCTGCTCTGACATGCTGGAAATCCCGCGTTTCAGAGCAGACTCGATTAATCATAGAAATTAACATGCTCCAACAGACTTGTGTTATGTGTATCGGTGTCCCTGCGCTGAAAAATGGCAGTGGAGTACTTCAAACTAAAGCTCAACAAACAAGATTTAAATTCAAAGTGCACCATCATCAGCTCCTCCATGACTGTTTCAGGCTGGACATAAGGAAGAACTTCTCTACTGTCCGAGCCCCCAAGGTTTGGAACAGACTGCCGCCGGAGGTGGTTCAAGCACCTACTCTGAATGCCTTCAAAAGACATCTGGTCGTTTATCTTGTTGGGATCCTATGATCCCTGCTGACTTTGTACCCCTGGGGCAGGGGCTGGACTCGATGATCTTCCAAGATCATTCCAACCCTAATGTCTATGAAATAATATAAACACAATCATATTTTAAAGAGGACCATTTAATTCAATTGAAGACCAGATATGTAGGGATCTACTCAATTTGTGATTCCCATAGAAACTGCAAAAAAGGCAGTTTATGTGATCACCAGGTAGATAGATGCTCCCCTTATCATGGGAAACACCAAAGACAGGAGCAGCCCTCCCCTCCTCCCTCCACTGTGCAGGCCCACACCAGCTATCGAATTTTTGTGAGACCAAATCAGAAACACATCTGTCTATCCGTCTTATTGAATTATGCACCAAAGCCCATGGAGTGAATGGTTCAATGATGTACTGCTCTGTTTAAACACTTGAAATGGCAGCGTGACACTTTTCTGGCATGAAAAATAGTGATTGTCGTAAATCTGGAAGTTCTATCTGTCATCTTCCAGATGACAGTGAATCATGAACAAGCAAACCTGGAGTCACTTTCTTTTGCAAATATCTTGGTTGTTTTAAAATTTTGCAGCATATGTTTGCTGTTTCAAATAACCTTTGGCCAAGAAGAATGATAATCTCTTTAATCTTTTTCACAGTTTCTGTATGTCTGTATTTGTTTTGTATTTTTTTGGGAGGGGGTTGTCCCCTTTCATTTGCTAAACATAAGCTTTTAAATGTTGAATTTTGAGGCATTCATAAGAATTCACCCTACTGTAGGAATATGAGGCGCATCCAAGCCAGTGTGCACTGTACTGTAACAAACTGTGTACAGTCCAGTAACAAATCACCTGCTAGATCAGAAAATCATAGAAAGCTAGGATTGGAAGGGACTTCAGGAGGTCATCTAGTCCAATCCCCTGCTCAAAGCAAGATCCTCGCCAACTAGATCATCCCAGCCAAGGCTGTCTTGCTGGGTCTTGAAAACCTCCAAGGATGGAGCTTCCACCACCTCTCTGGGTAACCTATTGCAGTGTTTTATGACCCTCCGAGTGACAAGATTCTTCCCAATACCTAACCTAAACTTCCCTTGCTGAAACTTGAGACTGTTGCTCCTTGGTCTGTCATCTGGCACCACTGAAAACAGTCTAGCTCCATCCTCTTTCAAACCCCATTCACTCCAGGTAGTTCGAGGCTGCTGTTAAGTCTCCTATCAGTCTTCTCTTCTCTAGACTAAATAAGCCCAGTTCCCCCAGTCTTTCCTCATAAGTCATGTCGCCCAGCCCCCTCACCATTTTTTGTCACTCTCCGCTGGAATCTCTCCAGTATGACCACATTCTTTCTGTAGTGGGGGCCCCAAACTGAACATAGTACTCCAGATGTGGCCTCGCCAGTGCTGAATAGAGGGGAATAATCACTTCCCTTGACTTACTGGCAACACACCTACCAGTGCAACTGGTTCTTTCCATTTTAATATGATCCTAGGATATTGCTCCCAAGCATCCAGGGTCTTTCAGATTAGAGTAACCTGAACACCATATGTTTCAGAGCTCCATTATAGTAGGAGAGTAAGAAGGAAAACTTCTGTTCTGTTTGCTCAATATTCAAATCTTAAAATAACTATAAGCAGAAAAAAATTAAAAAGTGCTTCAGTTTTTAAACTCTTAACTGCTTACCTGTCTGGCTTATGGTAAGTTTCATGGCACTGAATTTATGTCTACGTCTCTTCTGTCCTGATACCCAGGGTCCTACCCAAGGAAGTAAGGCCTGCCCACTTCTCTCGCTGTCAACACCCAAGGTCTCCAAACAGATGGTATGACCAGTTCAGGAGCAAGTATGAGTTCTCCCCTTACCCTGGGATGCATTCAGAAGTTCCCAGGACAACTACCAACAGTTTGCACTGTTTGCTTGGAGGTCTTGAGTACACACCAGTAAGAATGAGCAGGCAGGTTTTATTTCCTCAGTGGTGGACCCAAGGTCAAGAGAAGAATGACATGGATGTAACCTAAGTTACTTTATGAATGTCCTGTTTTCTAAAGTAATTGTTTGTGATATTTTTGTAAACTAAGCCTACTGGTACTCTTTCTTTATGACCATTAAAAATGGAGTTTCACGATTACAGTGGATGTTCTAAATGAAAATCCTTTGTTGAATTAGGTTTACAGTAGCAGTTGGGAAATATTTTTGTAGAGATATCAAACTCAAACTTTGCTGCTGCTTTTCTTTTAGATGGCTTTCATAAGGTGATACAGTCTGACATTGGACCAGCCAAGCAAGAATGATACAGTTCTGGTAAATACCAACACCCTTTTTTCAGAAAAGGCCAGCAAGAACTGCTTTCAAAGATTAAAAGGAAAGTAAGTGTTTCCTCAATACATTTCTGGTTAATGCAAGTTTGAGTGAACTACTTCCAAGTATGTATTTCCTTTTTTTTTCTATAAGGGGAAAGTTAAGAAGTTTCTAAGCACAAATATGCCTGATTTGTGGTCTTGTACCATCTGTCATTGGTGCTCAGTTTCTAAGGGCTGAATAAGCCTCTCTGTTATCAAGGGCTGTTGTAGAATCCCAGCCAAATACAGCAACTATTTCATATTCCTTTTATAGCTGCATGTGATGATTGATGTTTGGCTGCTTCTATTCTGTGGTATTTTCATAATTTTACTCTGTGCTTTTAATATTGACATTGTAAGGAGTACTTCAGCCCTAGTATTCGAAGTTCTTCTATTGGTGATCCTGAGGAACAGAAAATTACAAGCTTATCACAGGCTTCTTCCCTCTGGACCTCATGAAACATCTAAAACAGTGATTCTTCAACCATGGTACTGCAGCATCCCGGGGTGCCTCAAGATCCTTTCAGGAGTGCTGCAGGTTGCCAAGCAGCGTTAGCGCTGTTGTGTGCAGAGATGATGCACATGATTAACTCAGAAATTTCAAATAGGAATCCTTGGTGTTAAAAGAACCTGTTTTGAGCTTGCAACATGAAAATTTCTTTCTTGTTTTCAGACTACAGAAAAAATAATAAAAGCTAGCATTTTTCAAAGGTTGAGTTTATCGAGATGTTCCTTGAGTTTAGAAAGGTTGAGAACCATTATTCTAATGTGATGTAACAGACATTCCTCCATCATCCTTATGTACTGCTAATTTTATGTAGTGTTAATCTTTTGATTATTTAGGTACCTTTGCCTCGAATAGAAAATGGTAAAATGGGACCAGAAGAAGTCCACAAAATATTTGCTATTGTCCATCAAATGCAAGGAAAACAGGATGCCTTGGATTCTACACTGGAATCCTTAAAGTGGTACGTTGAATCCCTTGATAAATGACCTTTTAAAAAAATACTATATAAGAAATTATGAAATTTTAAATTTAAGTTAGTAATAATCCTGTTAGGAAAAACAGTAAGGGAAGATTTTGCCATCTGTTAAGGGATAGTAGTTATCTTAGCTTGTGTCATGTATAGAAAATTTATCCTCCTAAAAAACTGCACAACCCCAAATTGGTCTATGGGCCTGCATTATGTGAGTGAATAGAGTCACCATCAAACTTGGTGATTACCACCACCACCATGTATTTCTCTGTCTGTGCCACTGTGTAAATATTAATCGTATTACAACCTCCAAGTTTATAATTACAACGCTTTAAATCTAAACACTCTGTTTAGAAGCGCATCGCTGACCAAACTGTGTTTATATTTTCAGTGTAAACTGTACCTTTCACTTTTTATTGCCTCTTGGTGAGGCAGAATGAGTGTTTTGTATGCTGGCTTCTAATTGGAAGAGTTCTGCAAATATTTCTGTATATGGAGAAGCCAGGGGATTGGGTGGTAACTTTATCACAAATTTAGAAAGAATAAGTTTGACAGCTTTTCTTGCCATATATTAGGATTCTGATATTGGACGGTGTGGGGGAGGAGAGGAGCTGGCGGGTTCCAAAGCCCCACGCCCCAGCGCTAATAGACTCATTTTACGCCCCTCGGCACAAAACGCCGGGGTGGGGACACTTACCATTCACAGGTGTGCCCAGGAGGAAAGAGAGGAGGCAGTCCATTCCAGTATAAAAGAGACGCCGATGGCGGCTCAAAGGGGGGAACCGGAAGCAAGCGGCGGTGGAGCGGATGCCAGTGAGTGGTCTCGGGCGAGGACACCGGCAGCACGGCAGGACTTTTTGGGGTAAGGGTAAACCCCAACGGAGCTTGGGAACTGGGGGGGAACCGGCCCAGCCCCAACACAGACTGTTTTGAGACGGAGGGAGCGGTCCGGATCAGCACGAGCCAGGGAGGGCCGTATTTTCCCTAATACCGGGGCTTGTACAGAAAGTGAAAGGGCCTTGGAAGAGTCTGAGAGGGGCAGGTGGCCCCGAAGGCCCTAGGGCGGGCCGAAGAACTTAACGGGAAGGTTCCGACTGCCACCCGGCTTGGGAAGACCTGGGCTGTTAGCGTTGAGTCGTTTCTTATTTCTTTTGTTGCGGATCTCGGATACGGGATCGGTCCAGACAGATGGTCCCCCACTGGTGGAACGGGCGAGGGTGTAGGGGCAGGTGGAGCCCTCAGGTACGTGGGACCCGGGAGCCTCATCATTGGACTGGTACGCGTTGGGTTATTAATACTGAACAAGGTTATCATCAAAGTCGTGGCAGGCGAGACCGGACGTGTGCAGCCTACAGGTGAGCGGCCCCCCCCAGTAGATCACCGGGAGGACAGCCATCGCGCGAAGCAGGGAGGCTACAGCAAGAAGGCACAACGTGGCCCCCCTGACAGAGGGTTTTTTAGCATACATGTAAAAGATTAAGGAATAATGTTTTTAGCTCTTGGTTTCCCCGTGTCCCTGCATACAAACCCATTTCACAAGTACAGATACTTTTTGGGGGGAACTCAAACTGTTATCATTTGTCTGAAACTGTCAGAATTTATCCTTGCAAAATCCTTTCAGTTTTCAAGTGATATTTTTAAAGAATTATATGATGATTGTTGCTTATCCCGTAGGTTGGATTTACTTCTAGTAATCTTATTTTTTTTTTTTTTTTTTTTTTTTGCCTCTTTTACCTCATTTCAGGTCAAGCATGCCCAATATTTGTATTAGTGAGGGCCAGGTCAACAGCTTTGGTAGCTTGCCAATGCTGTTTTGTTTAGAACACAGACGCACACATGAGGTCAACATTGTATGTGCCAACATATATCAGTCTGTCTTAATGAATGGCTGGAAACTGCTTGCTTCTGTTTGCTAGCAACAAAGCATGACAGTTTGTGACCTTTGTTTTAGCCTTTCTAGTTATACGATGAGGAATGCCAAATGTAGAGTAAAGCTCGCTGTCCCATATACCGTAGTTTTTAATGCCTGGTATTCAACTGAACAGATTTCCTACTTAAGACAAATTACTAGGCTAGAGAATGAAGTGATTCTTGAGAAGCTCTTTTTTGAAAGAGGCACCAGATTAAAATCTTGATTAATATTAGGGTTACCTCCTGTTATAAATTTTCAACAATACATATTTTTGTCTGCTTTAAATGGAGACAAAATAGTTTTGTGTTTTTTAAAAATGAATTTAAAAAAAGATCTTCAGTGAAATATTTCCCTTTAACTCTCAGGGAGAATGAAGCCCTTTGGAAGGAGGTTCTTGATCTTAGACAGAAGCAAATTCAGCATCAATAGCTGTGTGAGACAGTGAGTTCTCATAGTTACCAAGAATAAATTTATCATCTGTTTAGAATATGTCTTGTGCTAGTGTCAGTTTTATACCTGACAACCTGACTCCAAGTGTCAGGATGTGTAATCTGGTAATTATGTATGTGTACATGTATAAAGCTCATCTGTCACTTCTAACTACAGCCATTAGATGAGGGAGATTCACAAGTGAAATGTAGTTGTTCCCAGTACCCTCTTCCATCTCTTTTGTTACACAGGACAGTTAGAGAAGTCCAACATTTGGGCTATTTCTTTTTAGCTCACAAGGAAGTTATTTAAACAGCCATGGTAGTCTTAATAAAATGGTGAATTTGGACAGGAGATATAATCAAAATTGGTTTAACTTGCTTGGCTTAACATGCAATATTTTTTTCCATAAAATATGTATACCTGATGTGTACTTGTACAGCTGAAAAAAGGGAAAGTTTAACATAGGTTCTCAGTGTAAACCTGCCTAAGAAATGAGGGGGGGGGAGAGGAGAAACCCAATTCCAGTGTGAAAAATGTAGATTAGTTTTCAGATATTTGAATTTGAAATGGCTGGTTTTGCTCATGAGTTTGGGAGGTGGGGTGTTGTTTGCTTTATTTTGTTTATTTTTGTTTCTGGTGTACGTGTGGGGTTTTTTGGTCCCCCACCCAGTTCCATACCTGGACCTATTTAGATCTGTGGGAATATGCGGTCATGTTGCTGAAATATCAGTTAATACCTAACTACCTCTAACCAGGAACATTTTTATTTTTGTGGTCAAGTCACAAGAGTCACATTTATAGTTCTGCTGCGAGCTTCCCTGCTGTGACTTGGCTTCTCTCAGGTTCATAGATTCATAGATTGTGAGGCCGGAAGGGACCTTGGAAGATCATTGGGTCCAGGTTGTTACCAACCTGTAAAATTGGAATAAGTCTTCCTTTCTCCTGTCTTTTAGATCTGTTTATTTAGATTGTAAGTTCTTGTAGGTATGTATTGTCCCTTGCCACATGTCTCTATAGTACCTAGTACAATTGCTAATGTCAGTTCAGGCCTGTGGGTGACATAAATTAATATTTGGCAGGAGAAGATAAGTATTTTTAAAAGGTGACAGCAATACTTCTGTAATAAAGGTAATTTAATTGTTGATCTGAGTGATTACTATTCCAAAAGTTAGTTTCTAACCTGTTGCATACTCCCATAAATACTGGTATGTACTAACAGCAAACAGTAATGTACAGAGGTTGCAATACTAAGAGAAATGGAATTGGAGGATACTATTGGGCAATGTGCATGACTTAACTTTTGGAATTTCCTGATCCTAATGGTTGGCTACTCCTCTTTAATGTGGCATTAAGGTATTTAGTGCATTTTCCTAGAGCAGGATGTTGCAGATTGCCAAGAGAGACACTTACAGGAAACTTCAAGATAACTATATAATCTTTTAATTTAAGTAAATGAGAACACAATGCAGCTATATAATTGTATCTGGTTCTCCAAAACAATCCTTTTGTTTAACCCCCACCACCGAGAGAGAGAGAGCAAAAAAACCTTTAAAACAGCAGCAAAAAAACCCTTCACTGTACAGTAATGCATTACTTCCAAGATTATTAATGGTATTTGAAGACCTGCCTGGAATCCCTGCTGTCTATAGCATTATGGAAGTAGTTCTTTCACTTAAGTCTGTAATAGTCTACAAGATCCATTATAGCCCAGGATCCTGGTAGGATAATATTCCTGCTCATAGGCTTTTTGTAAGACAAATTAGACTGCCTTCCAAGGACCCATGCTACAGGCCTGGGGAAATGGACATGTTAAAGATGTTGCCAAGGAGAAGAGGGATGGCCTAAATAGTAGGGCTATGCAAAGCTTTGGTCGCTGATTCAATTCGGGGAAGATTCATCCCGATTCGGCAGCTGAACCTCCAAATCTGAATTGAATCAGGAGACCCTTTAATCTCTCCGAATCTAATCAGAACCCTCTGAATTGATTCGGAAAGATTAGACAATTTGGACATAGACACAGCTTTAAATGTTTTTTCTACATGCCTCAGGGTACCAGGCAGCTCTTCAACACTGAGATGGTGGGGCAGATGGAGCATCCCACAGAAGCACAGCAGGGCTCTCCGCGTGTTCGGTGGCAGACCCAGAACTACTCCCAGTCCACTTCTGGGTTTGCTGCTGAGCACGTGGGGGGCCCCTCCATGCTCCTGTGGGATGCTCCATCCACCCCACCATAGCAGTGTTCACAAGCCACGCCTGTTACCTCAAGTTATGTAGAAAAAACAATTAAAGCTGATTCTCCAAATCGGCATCAAATCTTCAGATTCGGCCAAATCGAATTGGGGACAGTGATCCAAATCAACTAATCAAATCACTGTCCCTGATTCAGGCTGAATCCAAATCCAAATCGAGTACTGTCTGTTTTGCACACCCCTACTGGATAGGAATTGGTTGGGAATCAAGTTAGTGTTGGTTCTGAATCAGGAGTGTAAAATAGGTGTGCTTCATGCTACAGCCCAAAAAATCTTTCAACTTGGGGAGAAGCAGCATGCATACATCCAAAATGTAAGACACTACAGACTTTGAAATGGATTCATTGAAAGAGAAAGTGTTTCAGGAGCGTCTTACATGAGATGTATGAGGCCCTAGTTTGAGTCACCTAAGATTTCTGATAGTTAACAGTAGTCCATTTGGGCAGGTTCTGAATTCTTGATGCATTGTGGGTATATGTGTTGGAAGAGACCAGAATCTGGAAAGCTAGCCGGTTTTCATCCTCTTCCCATCCCAGCCCCTTGCTTCCCACAAACCGTAATGAGTTGACCATCACAATTAAAGTGTCACAGGTACCATATCTATTTTCCAGAAAGGTAAATTGACCAAGTCACTTCCCTATAAACTATGGTGTCACAGCAGTTTTGTGACAGTGAAGGATAAATCAAATGCTCCTGGCTCTCAATTGCAAGCTCAACTGGAGCCACTAGTATCCTTCTTGTGGCCCTTTGAGTAAGCAGCATCAGGCTACTTGGAGGCATCAGTACAAAACTAGCATGAAAGGACAACTTTAAGATGTCTCCACGTAGATGTGTAATGTCTTACCAAGCAGTGGTAAACAACTTCATGCTGCATGTGCTGCTGCTTGTTAGTGTTTCATGCTGTAGTTAATATGCAGCTCTGATTCTGTTTCATGTCATAGTGTAGGGGTGGCTGACCTGTGGCATAGGTGTCAGAAGTGGCACCAGTAGCCATAGTGTGTAGCATGTGGGAGACTGGAGAGGGGACAGGCTACAATGACAGATAAGGCAGGTCAGGAAGGGAGCAGAGAGCCAGGCAACAGATTGGGTAAGGGAAAGGAATTACAGTGGCACTTGGGGATGGTGTGGAGCTGATTTGTGACATCCCTGCCAAAAAGGTTGGCCCCAATTGGTGTAATGAGTGGTTTCTAATTCTTCATAGGAAGAAAAACACAGATGCAGCTTGTGAATTTAAAATTTTCAGAATTCTTACTGCCCTTCAATTGCACAAATTTGTGTATGATGTGTGTGCACATAGCCAGAAAGGCTTTCCCATTCTTTAAGTGATTTTTTGGAGATTTCACTGTGTTTTTATGCTTTCACATAAAAATTAAATAATTGATAAAAGAATGTGAAAGTGCTGTCTAGCCCTTTTGGCTACCCTTTTCCCACCCCCTCAATATTACATATTTGGATTGTGGAAATGGTGAAATATTCTTTTTTTATGTTGGCAGTCTTGCTAGGTAGGCCTCCCTTTATTGGATACCGTAACTTTTGACCTCATTTCCATTTACCTCCATGTCCAATTCAGTCTCATTTCAAGGCTACTCTAAATCTTAAGAATCCTACTGCAAGAAAGGACTTCAGTATAACTTCCTGAAGTATTGGCTCTGTTGTAATTAGCAGCATTGCAGTAAGGGAAAAATGAATGTACAGCTTGGGTATGGAGAAAGTGAAGTTTTAATCAGCATATAAAGAGTTATAAATGCTTCAAACTTTATTTGAAGGCATCTGTTCTAAATTATATGTCTATTTTTTCCTCTTTAGAATATCGCATCACAATCTTGTAGCCAGATTATTGGCTTGCCACAAAAACAATAAGTCAGGCAGCCTTCAGTAATGACTTCTCTAACACATTTACTTTCAATATTTATGCTTTTTATCAAAAGCTTTCCTCCCTTTTAACTTCTGGGAAATGACTGAGCCAGATAGATGTTTGTTCCCCATTAGCCTACAGAATTAAAAGCTGTTATCCAGTACACATAACTATGGAAACTGTTTTCCAGATCATTACAAAAAGTGTTTTCTGATTTTTATATATTTTATTCATTGTGCAAAGCTGCAGTTTTAATAACCTTTGGGAATTATTTTGGGGAGAGTGTGTATCCTGTGTCTATGGTGTGTGAGAGGAGGTGGAGCAGAAATTCTTACGGACCTTTTGGAAAACTCGGGAGCTGGTTTCAGGGGCCCAGGAAGCCCCTTCTACCACCATGTGCCTAAGGCAGCATTAAATGATGTGGCTCTGGGAACAATTAATGCTGCTACTGCTCTTCTCTAGCAAATTTCCAGAGCTGGTAGGAAGCCCACAGGCTGGATGACAGCTTTATGGACCAGAGGTTGAACACCACTACTCTAAAGTGTTTCTTAAAAAAAAAAATTGTATAGTATAATGCTTTGATATCTGTTGTGAAGTAAGTTAGCTTTTCAAACAGTGTAAATGATCTGTTCTAGGCCTTTTACGATAGATAGCATAGGAAACTACAATCAACAGTCTACCCAAGAAGTAGTTGACAAGAACCAGGAAAACTATTGATTTTTCTCTCTCAAAATTGTTCTTTACAACCAACTAGTTTTTTACAGTACATAAAAACCATTGCATCATGGCTGGGTCTACATTACCAAACTTTAGAATTCAGATTCATTGCTGGTATAGCGGTACCAGTGTAGAATTATCTACGTGAGGTTTCCTGTAGATCAAGGTTAAACTTTAAGGGCATGAAAGACTACCCATTAAAATCCTTCAGTGTAAAAGGGATGGTAGTTGTTACAGTGTTTACAAAAATAGTCATCCTGGTTTTCAATTAGATATACAGTCCCTGTATTGTAATTCGACACTGTGATCCTGATGATGCTTGAAAAGATTCCTGTAGTTTTAAATATGTCTGCTAAAACCTTGTTGGTGCATTTGTGGTTTTGTTTGTTTAAACCTGTATTTCATTTTAGGTAAAAGAGATGCTTGTTTTTCTAGTACATTCTCAGCAGTAATTTTTACAGTACAATACTAAAGCTAGCAAATATTAACAAAACGGATATCATAATATGAAAGTGGAGGCATTGACTTTATATTTTTCCAAAACAATCCGGGGCCTTTAAGGGACACTGTCATGTTAAGTAATACCAGATCAGTATTTTTTATCTGGTACCAGAAGTACTTACCTGATATTACTTGTAACATTTTTAGTGTTTTCCTTTAAATTTTAAGGAAAAATTATTATTTTGCTTACTTCATTCATACATGTTCAGCTCTGACATTTCTGTTTCTCTTCTCTGTTAGCCACCTTCCCTGTTGTGCTTTTGTTTCTGGCCCTTTCATATAACATGGCAGAGAGGATTATGTTAAAATAAGAGCAGCATTGGATTAATTCATTTAACTCCCTTTTTTTATAAAATTGACTATCTTAAATCGATCAACTCCGTAGCAATTTTGAGAGAGCTTCCATTTAAATAATTTTTTCTAAATGATCCCAAATGAAATTCCCCTTTTCTATTTATTTCAGAAATCAAATAATAAGCGTAAAAGTTCATTGGCCTCTGTAGTATAGTGTGTTTGTTGTTGGAAGCTAAACTGTAAAGGATCCACTACTTTTGGATGCTCAATTGGAGATTCCTAGAGCCTGACTTCTTACATAGGCTGGACATCTGTGGCTTTTGCTGACTTCATCTGGAAACATAAGGACTGAACGCTAACAAAAATCAGGCTTTAGATGTTTCAGTAGGGACAACCAAAATTGCCATTCCAAAAATTACTGGACCTTTAATATTTTGATCTTGATTTTTGGTTGATATGCAAATAAGTAAATATGTATAGCACATCTAAGGTAAATTTAATATGTAAAATCATATTTGACAAAAAAAATCTAGAGGTGCACTGATATATCAGTTGCCTATTGGATCAGCACCAGTAGAAGGGAAATGACATTATCAGCTATCGGCTCTTTTTTGGCTGTTGTAGCTGATAATTTCATAGACATTTCGTAGACATTAGGGGCTGGAAGGAACCTCAAGATCATCGGATCCAGCCCCCCCCACCATAATGTTTACTGATAATTATTAGGGGTGCATCGATAGAGGTGGGGGGCTGATACTGATAGCCAATATTTAAGGAGGCATATCTACCGATACCGATCCAATATCCTATACAGCTGCTATCAGCTAGTAAGTCCGGTGTGGTGAAAAGGGAGGGGGAGATCAACACCCTCCCCATGGTGAGGGAGGGGGCAGGGGCAGACACTGCGCATCTGGGGTGAGTGGAGGGGCACGGGACAGAGGTGTGGCTCCTGCCACTGCTTGCACCCTGGGAGGGCAGGAGCAGGGGGCATGTGCCCCCAGATCTGCATGGCGCGGGGCGGGTGGCAGCTGCGGGGTGGAGCCAGTGCTGCATGGGGCTCTTCTCAGTGTGGGGGCTGGGCTTGGAGCAGGCTCCGGTGGCACTGGGAGAAAGCTATAGCCACCCCAGATTTGTTGCAGCTCTGCTCCCAGCCCCATGCCGCCACCCGGCACAGCCCAGGCTTTTCCTGGTGCTTGGGTGGAGGCAAGACGTTCAGCCAGGGCTGCGCTGGACAGCAGCGTGGGGCTAGGAGCAGAGCTATGGTGAAATTTGGGGTGGCTGCAGCCCACCTCATGCCACACAGGTGTGGGGGCGCACACACCCCCAGCCTCACCCTCCCAGGGTGCAAGCAGTGGCAGGAGCTGCCCCCTCTCCCCATGAGCCACACCTCTGTCCCGTGGCCTCACCCTGTCACGCCTTCCCCCTCAGCCCTGATGGGCAGGCTTAGTCAGGTGCTCCTGGACTATGGTTCAAGGGTATCATGTGAAAGAGCAGGGGCTGAAGGACCAGTCCTGCCTGCTGCAACTGGCACGGACACTTCTACACGTGCTCCAGAGGTGTCGGGGGCGGCGTTTTAATTAGAGCGGTTCCAGCAGCTGCTCTAATTAAAGTGCCACAGCGTCTCGTATCAGTGTCCCCATGCTTAAAAATGTCAGCAGGGGCACAAAATTTATTCAATGAGCTTTAGTACAAACGCCCCCACTGCCATTTTTAAGCATGGGGACATTGATACACATGGTGCAAGAGGCTGCTGGAGTGCACCAAAAAAATGGTTTATGTCAGTAGTCTAAAATCTACTGCATTATTACTAAATATCAGTTATTGGGTTGACATTGGCCAATATGGTTGGTTAATAACATCTTTATCGGTGCACCCCTAAAAAAAAATCATTTTCTTTTTCCAGCTCTTCAACTGTTACAGATTTTGTAAGTGAAATAGGTTTTTTTGTTCTTCACTCTTTTTCCATTAACTCTTTTTCCTTCTTTCTATCCCCCCTGCTTCAATCTGAAAAGAGAGATTCCTGTTGCTTAAGTGGCAAGATTAGTGTCTGAAGGCCTTTCTTGTCTTTTACAGTTGTATTCTTATCACTTTATTTGTACATACAAGGTTTGTGTTACTTTTTAGGTTTAAGGTACAAAGAATGTTTCCTTTCACTAGTCTTGGGAAATTTTCTGAGTCAAGCCATATTGCCATCCAAACCAAACTTAATCCATGTGCCTTCACATACTTCAGTGTAATTTATGCTGGGTTTCCATACAAATGTAAATTATGCTGGGATCAGGAATTGAGAGATGTACAGCTGTTCAAGGGTAATAGGCATGATTACAGTGCCTTGCCACTAGGTGTCACAGGAAAGCAGGCTAGAGCTCTGGACCTCTAACAAGTATACTCGGCATGTGCAAACAGTAATTTTTTTCCAAAGGCTTACAGCTTGGCCAAATACATGTTCCTTTCTCATGTCCTTGTGACAAGATATTTAGGAGAATTCAAAGATTCGCTGGCATCTGACATGGCCACACTGTGAGCACTTCTGCTGTGGCCCCAAACTCTTGGCCCCTGGGCTTCCAGCCACTTGCTTCAGTGTCAGCATCACTGGAACGTGGCGCTAAACATAGGTAGACTTGCTTCATGGCAGATGACTCATCCCTGATACAAAAAGTATCTTAAGCCAAATAAAGTTCCTCTACAGCATGGAAAGAGTTGAGCTTTCCATTTAAAAACAACACAGAGTTGCCATTTTTTTAACATGGGCAAATTCTCAGAATCATGCTTAATCCTCTGAAATAGCTGAAACTTTTTTGGTGAAAATTTCCAAAATAATTTAGCTTGAAATAAATACAAAGTCTTAATATTCTGCATATAAGTATTCCCACCAACAATCATGGATTTCCCTACCATCACACTCAAATTCAAAACTTTAATTCTGACATTCAGTTAGTTAGTATGCTACTGATGCATATGCTATTTTAAATTTTTTACGTAACTTGTTTGTAAAATACTCATTTACTTGGAGTTGGAGATCAGGAACTGAATGTGTGCAGTGTAGTCTACAAGCTAGAAGTGAAGGGAGTTACAGAAATGAAAGCAGTATGATATTGGGGGGGGAGGGGGTGAATCATTTGAATTGTGTTTGGTCTCTATGTTACTATTGCTATAGTAGTAATCCTCTTTTGCTTAGTTGCACTGAAAACAAATACATGTCCCAGCTTCAACTGCAGATGATGTGTCTGGAATGTATGATTTATTGGACAAAGGGAGCGGGGAGCTAATCAAAAGATATAGTAAAGGAGTTAGCTTGGGGCTGCAGAGAAAGTGGGGTATACACTGGGGACAAGGAAGTGAAGGAGGTCTCTTGAAGGTACCCTGCCACAGTCCACACAGACCATCAGTGTAGAGTTTGTGGCAAATGCTTGTACCCATTCAAAAAAACAGAAGTCAGACGTGTTAGTCTGAAGTCAGGCAGATGCTCGTTAGATTAATTGATTTAATGAAGTGAGCTCTTGCTCATGAAAGCTTAGACATCTCTGGTTCAGTTAGTCTGTAAGGTGCATCTCTGCCTTGCCTTCTGCCTGGTATCTATCAACATCTGTTTTCATAAATAAATTCATAGAGTAAAGAGGGAATATCTCTTTTTCTGCTTAATTTCACAAGTGACTTTATGGTAATTTCACAAGCTGCCGTGTGTGTTGTGTGCAGTTTTTGGCCTCCTTGTACCTAAACCAACAAAACAATTGTCACATTTTAACCCAGTGTGCTACCTCTGTTGTAGCACTCCCAAGCCCTTGTAAAGTATTTGTATTTTGGATACTTACAAAAAAAAAGTTGAACAAAGAGGTATATACAGTTCATTAGATATCTTGGTCCTGGGAATAAAAAAAGTTATTCTATTCAGTGTCTTAGTTACTCTTTCTTAGCATTTTGAGGTTGTGGGAACACAACCTGAAGCATATTAGTTGCTGGATTGGCAAATGCCCACACCACCCCCTCCCCAACCCTTAACGGTTCAAGCCTAAGATGGAAGAACTTCTTTGTTTAGCATCCAAGCTAATTTTGAGAAAAATACCAGCAGGTCTTGTGGCAGGATTGTTTTTATGTTCAGTGGAGTGTTGGTCATCCTGTGGAGATTTGCAGTGTAATGCATAAAAAATTCTTAGCTAGAAGCAGCCAGCTATTCTCCAATTATCTCTTCTTTCAGACGGTCAAGAATTCATACAATGTGTCAGGAAGTAAAGACAAATCTGAGGTGAGGAGTAGTATCATTATTAAAGATGAATATCCAGGCAGTTTGGAAGATGAATCTCAACCACAGAGAAGGACAAAGTAAGAGCAGCAAATTGACCTTTTAAGGGGAAAGAATAACAGGAACACTTAGTTTTGGGGGGCTCTATTTTTTACCAAAAGGCTTTGGCCTGCAGAGCAATTCTGGAAAATGAAGACCCAGGCCTATAGGAAAACTCTATTACTTCTTTTTCTTCTGCATTGTACTTTAAAGCCTGAATTTTCCCCAGCTCTTTCCTTTCTGGGTCTTTGCTACAATTTTAAGGGAACAGTACATATGTCTCGGTGTTTCTGTTTTTCTTAGTGCACACTGTTGAGAGTGTTTATGTATAAATAAAAAAAAATCCCATAATAAAAAAAAAATACTACAAGGTCTTGCAGGCACTGTAACAGAAAAAGGTATGAGCTGTTCCCAAAAATCTCATGTTGATTGTACTACTTCTAAATATTTGGCCTGAGAGTTTTTCCTATAAATTAAAATGATTTGAACTTCTGTACTGGATTAATATGTTAAGTAAAATAATCTGGTGTCTTGAACCTAAACCTAACACATTAAATAAAACAATCTTTTTCTTTTTGCATAAATAAGCAGTTTAGTTTGAGTGCAGTTGACACAGTTCCTTTGAAATGAGTCTAACCTTTGATTTTGCATCAGCTTTGTTTCACTGGAAAATTTCTAAATAATGTCATTGCTGTTGCTCAGTGTATGATGCATTAATGCTTTCTTATTTTTAGTATGTTAGAACTACATAATCTACTTTACAGTATAATCTAGCTTCTGTATCTGCTTGAAGTTCATTCTGTCTCAGCAGTTCTGAAATATCTGAAGTGAGGCTATTTAAGTAACTCTACAGCAAGGGTGGGCAAAATGCAGCCAACAAGCCAGATGCGGTCTGCCAGGCCATTCTATCCTGCCCGTGGGGCCCCTAAAAAATTTAGAAAATTAATATTTAGCTGCCCCCTGGCTGTCTGTCATGCAGCCCTCAATGGCTTGCCAAAACTCAGTAAGCAGCCCTCCGCCCAAAATAATTGCCCACCCCTGCTCTACATCCAAGGCTATAAAAATTAATTTTGATGTTTACTTTTTAATGTATTTGCTCAGCACTGGTCTTGCAAAGAAATTCTGACATACATTCAGTAGTATTGTTACCTAATTTAGATTTTTGATCCACTTCACTCTTCTGTAGTCAGGTTTGCTTGCTTTCCACACCATGGAAGAAATTTAGTGGTAGTTTAGGCCTCTGCCTTGTCTGCATAGAGAACGTTTGCAGATTTGAGGACCCAGCTGCCTGATTTGAAAATAAGAAGCACTCACAATGAGCAGGAAAGCTGACACATTTTAAAGTGTGTGTTTGTTTGTTTGAACACAGTTCAGAGAGAGATGTTAATCTCCAGTGATAAGTTATCACCATATTTCTTAGGAGCTATCAATGTCTTTAGCAACATATTTTCTGAATCTTTACTTTTGCATAACTTCTCATTTATTGAAGTGTCATCTCTTGATACTGCCTTCTGGCCACTTGAAACTAGGGGAATTTAATATTAGAATTCTTTTTAATCCTGTCTTTTTAAATAGCAAGTATATTGTGCCTTCTAATCAGCATGAGACCTTGGGATTTAGAGTGCAAGGCACACCCTCCCAGTTGTCCCACTGGCTGATAGTGACAATAGGACAGTAATTCTGAGATGTTCTCTTACTGGGTAGTCTGAGGCCCAAGAACAAGCTCCTAGGTTGCTTAAGAGGAGCCAAGGACAGCTGATACTAGCATAAAGGACAAAGAAGGGCCACTTGCTGCTCTGTTCTCCACTGCATGGCCTAACATCCTTCCTGTATCTTGGTGGTTATTGCTGGAATGAATGAGCTTGTTTTAGTTTGCAAGCTACACTTTGGGTTTCAAAGGATACTGAAAATGGAAGGCATTTGTGGCAATTCTGAGTCCTTCTGGAAGGCCAGGGGATGTCTCACATACCAGGCTATTTTGGATTTAGGCCATAAAATGTATGCCATGATTCTGTTAAGCACGGGGATTTTAACACTTGTGATTTAACCACTGAAAAGGGGAAAAGCCAGACAACACATCCATAGCTTTTCCCTTTTTTACTCCTCCCAAGATATGTTATCATACAAAAGTATTCTGTTATGGAATTAATAAAATTGTGAATACTTGGGCCAAATATTTCACCTGTCTGTCTCTTTCTGTCTTCAGCTGCTTGTGCCATATGCATTCTAAAGCCTTGTTGGCCCCTTGCTCATTTACATATAGCTTCATAATCTCATAAATTACTTATTTACTGTCAGTGTTTGTTTTAATTTCCATTGGCCTTCTACAGCTTGGGTTGCAGTTAATGAGTTTGATCTCTGTAGTACTTAAAAATAGAATTTGAAACACCTGAAAAGTTTTCTCAGTATGTGACTCTTCATTATGTTGTTATGTTCTAATCATAACTCCAAGGGGGAAGAAAACTGCTTTGTGGACAAAATTACATTTAATATTCTATTGTTCAGAAATTATAGTAATTTAATGCAACTTCCACATGCAGTGTTGGCTGCAAGCTGATGGTTTAATATGCATTCACTGATGCAACAGAACAGACAACCTAATTAAATTTGTTTCTAATTTCATGTGCACCTACAAAGAGAACCCATAACATAGAAAAGACTAATGGAGGGCCTTTTCCCTGAAAATGCTTTTTTGCAAGTGAGTAAACGTACCACTGTGTCATCTTAAGTTAGCTTGACTGTAAGTGTGTGCAGAGTTGGGTCCAGATTCAGAGCCCTTTGCCTTTAAAAAAGCAGGGTTACTTGGGGTATGGTCAAACATGCATATGTACTTTAAGAAATTAGGAACCAATGGTGATCTGGAGTACTGTAGCAGCCCCTTAGACTTCTTTAGTTATTCATGTACTTCTAAGCAAGCAGGATTTTTGTGGTCCTAAATTTGCAGTGGCCCTGGCCCTCAGCATTACTGTTCACAATAACAGTATCCATAAAAAACATTTTTGGCTACTTTTGATGAGAAAAGTTACCTAGTGTGGGATCCTGTGCTATATTAAAAAAAAGTGTTCAGGCTTACACCATAATTTCTAGACCTGAGTTCTATCTAGACCAGGTTGAAAATAAGAGAGGCAAAAAGAGAAGTCAAGGTTCATTGAATTGGGTACGTAGCGTCCTGACAAACAAGTACAGAAAATGTAAGAGTTGTTGAGAGCAGAGATTATGCAAGTGTAGAGAATATAAAGGAAGAATGTGAGGACATGAATGGGTATGCAGAAGACTAGGTTTTGGTGATCATTGACTGGTAGGACTGGGATGTACCACAATAGTCATCTAGCTCAATACTCTACTTAAATGCAGGATGCAGTATTCCTAAACCATCCCAGAGAAATGGTTACTGAACCTCTTCTTGAAAATTTCCACTGAAGGAGATTTCCTCCAACTTCCTACAGCAGCTTCTTACAGTTAGGAATTCTTTTTCTGAAATTTAATATAAAATGTCTTGATGACATTTTAAATCCATCGTATTGTCTCCTGCCCCCTGTGGCAAGAGAGAACAGCTGTTCTCCCTAATCTTTTATAATAGACTTGAAAGCTGTTATAATGTTCTTCTTTAATCTCCTTTTCTCCAGACTAAACATACCTGGTTCTCCCAGCCTTTCTTTATAGAGCTTGCATTCCAACCCGCCTATCAACTTTGCCTTTCACTTTTGGGTCCTCTGGAGCTTCTGTTTCTTTTTTAAAATGTGGAGCTCAGGACTGTGCACTGTCTCCAGGTGAGGGGTAACGTGCCATGTCCTATACACTATGCATCTATTCATTTAGCCCAAAATCACATTTCTTGTGACAGAATCGTGTTGCTGATTCTTGAGTGTGTGATCATCAAAAAAAATCATTCTCAGCCATACTGCTGCCCCATTCTGTACTTGTGCATTTATTTTTATTTCCCAATGTTTAGTGTATTTTGTTGTTGCCTATAGCCTAGTTCTTAAATGCGTCGAGGTCCTTTTAAATTCTAATTCCACCATCCCAGTTTTGTGCCATATTAACACTAACGGTGCAAAGGGGAGACACGGAATAAGCCAGGAAGCTGCTCGGAGGAAAACACTGACTGTGGGGGGGTGAGGTACTTCACCATATCTTATATCTATGCTAATCTATCTATCTATAAATGACTAAGATTGATCCTATTTATAAAGTCGTCTGATCTTTTACTTACTTTTAAGGTGTCTTGGGAAAACTAGTGGAAGAATTTCACTTTATTTGATATTCATTCCAGTATTTATATTTAATGTAAAACTGTCTTGTTAAATTCAAAAGTTCAAATGTTTGAGGGGGGGAGGATAGAAATTTGAGAACACAATTGGTTTTTAAGGCACTCTGAAGTTTGTTTTGTTTGTGGGTTGTTTCAAGGCTTACATTTTTATGAAATGACTATCATAACATTAAAGTAATTTATGTAGTAGAGATTTAAAAGGTATATTGCCAAACTGATTAAATTTATTTTCTCTTCAATGCAGAACAAAATTAAATAAAACCCAGGTGCTCAAATGCCAGGATTTGGTGAATCAAGATCATGTGAGTTTTCCTTTTTCTTGCTCTTCTTTTCTTCTTTGTTTACTGACGTTATAAAATGGCATATCTAAAATTTAAGCTTGTCTCCCTTTTTTGATTGAGACTGGATTTGACTAAACCTTGTTCTGTTGTCTGTGTTGGATCAGAAAAAATTAAGCATGCAGAAGCTTTTTTTTTTAGTGTTTGCAAAGACCTGTGATAAAAACTTTTTCTGTGCTATATTTATTTTCTCCTGCCCCTCTTACACTTTTATTAGAGAAATAGTGCAGACTGGAGAGGAGAAGAGGGTGGCCACTTCTGAAGAGCTGCATAGAATAAGGAATGAAGAAAGGAAATCTTTGAATATCTAAGGGCCTTGAGCTCCTTTCAAAGGTGTGCTGGGTTGCTATGCAGTGTTAGTATTGTGAGGTGTGCGAACATGATTCACAAGATTAAACCCAGAAATTTCAAGTAGAAATACATAGTGTTAAAATATATTCTATCCTGTTGTGGTCTTTGTTGCAGCAGGAAAACAGTTGTTACTATTTTTCCATAGTGAAAAAACAAGTGAAAACTAAGAGCTAGCATTTTCCAAGGAGTTTCTCAAAGCTAACAAGGGATTCCTCAAGGCTAAAAAAGTTGAAAACCACTGCTCTATCTAAAAACCTTGTTACTCCATTCCATTGTGTGGCTCCTGTATGGTGCAGATCTGGGATTGGAGTAGTCCACTATTCCTGCAGTCTGGTTTGTCTCTCTTCTGAGATACTTAATTGCCCTTAGGAGGGAGGCAAAAGAAAGGAAGAAGGACAAGTATCAAACTTGTCATGTGCAGTGTTCCTAAGTGCTGTTATGATATATTTTTATGCACGAAAACCAATACATTAATGTTTACAAAATAAGGCTGAACACAGTGCATAATAACACCACCTTTGCCCCTCTTAGCAGTTAACTCTCTACTTTTCTCCCCTTCCCTATCTTGTAAATGTAAATGACTGATTTCAGTTTAGAACCCCAGTGCCCTGCAGGTCTGTTTATACCATCTGACAAAAGTAAGCGTACAAAAGATTCAGTTTGATCTTTGTTCTATTTTTTGGTCTGCCAATGTAAATAAGCTGCTCTGTCTTTGCAAACATCTCTTAAGCTTATGTTTTAACCTTCAAACATATACCATCAACTTCTTGTGTAGGATTGGTGGATACCCTAGTAAGGAAAAAATGTTGACGGTGAGCATCAGAAATAGCTTCGCAACATTTTGTTAACTAAACAAAGCTGGTGACAGCTGCACTTGCCACATAGATAACATTCCAGCCTCCAACTGACCCATTCATCTGTAGGGTGCTGGAAAACCGGTCTCCTCTGTCTAGAAAGCAAGAGTTTGGTGTTCTGTATGAGTACAAAACATTCATAGTTACTTTGTTTGAATCTTTTTTTTTTAAGAGTTAAACATACAATTGCTTTTTATAAAAATTTACAGGAAACTGAACAAGCAACAGATTCCAGTGAATTCGGCACCGAAACAGAAGATTGCAGGTCTAGCTGTTCAAATTCAGGTAAAAGAGCCCTAGACTTAGATTAATGTGTTTGCTGCTCGAGCTTCACAGCTACATAGCACGTGTAACTTAGAATGTGGAGAAGTGAGTTAACTATTGCAACTGTACTTATTTGTGGGTACACCTGAGAAATTTTTTTTACTGGCTGGCTCACTAACTTCTTCCTCCTTTTGATCACGGTGTTATGAAAAGAGTTAGCCCGAGGGTTATGGGGGAGAGAGACCATTATTCAAAATAAAAAACAATTAACTTGCCAGTTCTGTATATAATATGAGTTCGGGGGTTAAGGCTTCCTTGCTGAATTTTTGAGACAGTTCTATCATTTAAGCTTAGTGAAGTAGCAGGGCAGAGAAATATGCCGTGCTTTTTTAGGAAGGCCTCCCAGGCTGTCAAGTATAGAGGTCTTTTGGCTTGTTGGCAGCTTTTATGTGTAAAATTGGGATACTTCCTCTCTGAGGGAGGTCTTTATGCTTAGTAGATAGATGTAGAGAAGTTAAAATGCTAAATCTCTGAATAGAATGTGCTGTTTGCTGTTGGCAAACCTATATAGATATAGGTATAGAGGAAATGTATTCCTAGTGAATAGGTATTTATAGCTGTATATGCTGAACTTCTGTCTGTAATATGGTGAAATACTACTTGGGAGGTAAAAATAATCTTGAAAGATTTTGTAGCAGCAAGAAAGAGTGAGTGTGTGTGTGTGTGTGTGTGTGCGCGCGCGCACGCACGTGCATGCATGCACACACACGCATACGCTATATTTCTATGCATTTTGATCATACTGTAGCCAAAATGTACTTTATAGAAAGTATATGAGAGTTTGTACACTAAGGCAATCTTTAAGAGGAACCGAGGCCTGATATACTTTACAGGATGTGAATGAGAAGAATGTTAAATAAGCCAGGAGGGGCAGGATGGTATGAAGAGAACGAATAGGACTTAATGAGGTAAGGAGGAAAAAGGTGCAATAAGGATTTGAAGAACAAAGACAATGGGCACGTTGAGGCAAGCAAGGAGAAGGTATGTATGTTGCTACATTTTAGACAGGATGACATGGAGTTAATAATTTCTTAAGTTCTTGGAATTTAAAGTAGAGTTGGGCTGTGGAGCTGGTGCTGAGATAGTTCAGAAGACTGAAATAAATATCCAGAGGCTTTGGATTCTTGCTGGCGATGATTCAAGAGAAGCAGCAGATTTTAAGGCCTTCAGTTATTCAAAGAACAGAAGAGTAATGGAGGCTGTCTCTGTATAGTGTGCTGCTCAGGAGCGTGCCTCAACTTATATGATGTAACTTGCATCATGATATGGCTAGTCACAGGGTATAGCTTAATTCTGAAATCTTGTAAAGGAAACTTTGATTACTGTATATCAGACTTTCTGTGTACTAAGTATGTCACTTGCCTGTTTCAACAGGACATGTGGAGAAAAGAAGAAAAGTGAGTCATTCCACCAGTCAAAAGACTGAGCACCTCTTTGTTCAGATGCACAAGGAAAGTGTTGGACTAACAGAAAGATTATTAGCTTTGGAAGAACAATCTCTTCAGAAGCTCTCTCTCATCCACTTTGTCTACCCTAGCTAGTTTTGTCATAAAAGTGGAGAATCCACAGCAGCTATCCCAACTGCAAGGAGTACACACTCAGACTCAAAGCCAGACCTCTTAAACCCACTCCTAGTTTACCAAGGTCTTAAAACTGCATTGCTTGGCCTTTAAGAAATGTTCCTCAAAGTTATGTTTAAAAAAAACCCCTCTTAATGTGTGCCTTTTAAATGGTGGAAACATGCCATGCCTGTGACTCAGCAAATCTAACTCTGAAATTGCTGTGCCAACTAACATTTGATGCTGTAAACATTACAGGAGTATCAATTTGTGGCCTTCTCCATTTGTCCACAAGCATTTTATTTACAAGTTTAGGAGCTGATTTGTCTGCTGCCTTGTTTATAATAACCCATCTAGACAAATCAATAAAATGTGAATTTATTTGAATGATACGCCTTAAAGCATTTGACATCTACAAGATTAACTCGTATTTCTACGTCTCATTTTAAAATCATAGGAATATACTTAAATTCTGTGCTATACCTACTTCAGCCATGCACTAAATAGCTAAGTTGTCATGTCAAAGGAAATGTAGAAGTATTGCTGTGCCAATCCCTTTCCATCTAACTAGAAATATTAACTCTTTCAGAGTTCAGTTTAATATGCATAGTGTTTGGCATAACGAAAACCCATAGTCCTGCATTTTCTGTTAAATGGGGCCAGGTTCTATTTCAGAGTCTGCCAAAGGGGAAAGTGTGTCACTTTTAGGCATTTTACATAACACCTGTTTCTCTGTTACAGAAGGAGTGGAAACAAATTCCAAAGACTATGTGGCTGATGTAGAACTGTCAGAAGAGATCCCTGGAGGCCTTCCCCCTCCCACCTCATCATACAGGCAAGCCAGAGAATTGGCTTCCTAAATAAACTGTGTGAAAAAACAACAGAAAAATATACAATACTGACAGTTATGTGGGCTGTTCTCTGACACTTTTATTTGACTGCAGGTCATCTGCAGCACTTCTGTATTGCAAACAACCCATCCAGAGAACTAGGACTAACTCAGCATTGGGCCATCAGTGACCAGCCTCATACTCTTCACGCACAAGTCTCCAACGGGGTTTCTCCACTGTTACACAGAGAGAAATTGGTGATATTTGAGCTACCACAAGATCTGATTTGCTCTCATTTGTGTATGTAGTAAAAATGAGTACTATGTCCAGTTCTGGGTGTCGCACTTCAGGAGGGATGTGGACAGCGTCAAGGGGATCCAAAGGAAAGCCACTCCCATGATCAGGGGGCAGCAAGGCAGGCCCTACAAGCAGAGGCTACGGGACCTGAACCTGTTCGGCCTTCACAAGAGAAGGCTGAGAGGGGATCTGGTGGCTGTCTACAAACTGGCCAAGGGACACCAGCAGACTGTGGGAGAGTCCTTGTTCACCGAACACTATTGGAAGTAACAAGGAACAATGGCCATAAGTTGACTGAGAGTAGATTCAGGCTAGATATCAGGAGGTGCTACTTCACAGTCAGGACGGCTAGGATCTGGAACCAGCTTCCAAGGGAAGTAGTGCTCACACCTACCCTAGGGGTCTTCAAAAGGAGGACAGACAGTCACCTAGCCAGGGTCATTTGACCCCAGCATTCTTTCCTGCCCATGGCAGCGGGTCAAACTTGATGATCCCTTCTGACCCTACCAACTATGAAACTATGAAATCTGAAGAATGGAAGAGAAAGGAATAAAAGCCAGAGGATGTGCACATTAATACATATTCAATTAACATTTTAATATTTATAAAAGTGAATGCATATGTCATACAAACACACCACTAGTTTAACAGGAGAAAGGAGAGGAAGGCATCACGGGAATTTCTGTAGCACTTGTTTGCTGGATACAGGCAGCCCTCAGACTTAAGACATGGTTTTCAGGAACCAATTGTGTCCCAAGTCAAAACGTTGTAACTCAAAACCGATTTTCCCATAGGAAACAATGTTATAAATGGGGGATTGGTTCCTGAACCAAGGCCTGAAAACTTACTTTCATCAAAAATAACCCAGAATTGTGTACTCAGTAATTATAGATGATTAATATAGTTGCATTAATGTATTTATATTGTAAATAGCAATCATATTGATTTGGAAGGACTTCTTTGAGGTGACTTTGCTGGACTTTTTGGAGGGTTCCTGACTGGAGTCTTCTCAGGAGTCTTGGCTACATGTTTTCCTGGAATCTTGTCTGATTTCTTAAAGAAAGTGTCCAAAGAAGTTTAGATAGATGTTCTCCAGGGAGATGGGTGACACAGCGAACTTGTTTGCTGGTGTGGTGTTGCGTCAGATCAAGTATTGTAAAGTTGAAACTGAAGTCAGAAAGTTAAAACCGGGTGTCAGTTTATAAATGTTGTAAGCGTGAAACATTGTAACTCTAAACATTGTAAGTCGAGGACTGCCTGTACTACCAAATCATTCCAGAGAGGAATTACTTTCTTTTTCTGTGTAGGAATGAAAAAGGGGAAGGAATAGGATTCCATTATTGATGTGGTATTCTTTAAATGTACCAAACAGCATATATTTTCCCAGAGCAGATTCCTTGTTTTAGCTGTATCTTCTATACATCCTCAGTTTGGTGACTGGAGTGAAAGAGGTTTATCGAAAGGTTGTTAGTGAAGATGCTGGTGAGTAATACAGTCATTGATAATGTGTCAGTACTGAAATGTGGCTAAAAACCAGTGAGTTGCATTATTCCATAGCTCTTTAAATAGTATGATAACCCTAAACTTCACAAAAATGTTTAAATATACATGTGCGAAACCATAGGCTCATAAATACTCTATTTGAAGAGATGTTTGAGCTATACGTGCCTAAAACTTATATTTTTCCAAGTTATTTTTAAAAACTAGGGAACAGATTTTATTCAGGCACCCGGAGGGAAAAAAATTACAGCTTAGCCTGAACCCAGGCAAGGGAAAACATAATTGAAAAGGAGAATTTTTCAGATTCCACTGAGCAGCTGCAAATCCAGGTTTACTGAAAATCCGTTTGCTAAAGGAATATTGTAATGTATCAATGAGTTGTACAATATTAAGGATAGAATTCTATATGGAGGGGTGTGTTAATGGTAAACTAACAGTATCTTCCAAGAATCCAGTGTTTACAAGCCCAAATTTGACACACATTCCATGGCTCACTTTATGCACTACTGGGCTCATCTACAAGTGCCCCAACGGTGCTGTTGTTACTGAATCATTAGTTGGTATTTCCTTTTGGAAGTACTAACTAATGGCGCAGTAACAGCCTGTACTGTTCTGTGCCAGCGGCGCAGTTATTTTTAGCCCTTACGTAGCCGTAGTAACGCACTACAACGAGGAAGCGTGTTACTATGGTGGCTGTGTCACAGTTTTTGCCCGCGGGGACGCTATGTTCCCTTTTTGTATTGCTATGGTGAAGTAGCATCACATGTAGATACACCCACTGTCACGCAGTTTATTCTGGGTACAGCACAGCTATTAAAAATGCACATCAAAGCAGTTTGAGATGATAAGCTACAGACAACATTGCATCCACATGAAAGAAACATTCTGCCCACTCATACTGCACTTGCTTGGCTAGGAGTGTGTTTAAGTGCCATTCAACCTTCACTTCCATTTTGCAGAAACCCTTATATGGGGTTGGATTACAGAATGCCTTAAAATAAGTTTGCCATTCAAAGTAGTGACTCTGAGAGAGTATACTGTCAATATGGTAACCTTGACTGACATCATTAAACAGATGTCAGTCAAGGTTACCATCAATCAGAAACTGTTTAATACAGTTTGACATTGGGATCTATTTCTTCAGTAGAACAGCAATATGCAGGAAAATACATTAAAAGATTTAATACTGTTGGAGTCATGTTATTGCCACAGTGGTCCAGGGATTATACAAGGGCCAAGGGTTTTCATGGGGATTGTGTTTTAGTGGACCAACTGTATGGTCGGGATAAAGAACAACATCTAATAAAGTGAATTTGGATTCATGAAATCTTCTGCTCCCTAGTTCTATAAAGCTGCATCCCTGCTTCCTGGGATTAAGTTAGACAAGCTTTTGAATGCAAGATATTCTTTATCAGGTTTGAGGAAAGAAGTGTTTACCATCTTAAGATGCAAGATTTTAAACCCTTTTTTTTGTGGTACTCCCTTGCATCCCAAACGTATTTCAATGTTAGGAAGCACTATCAAGATTACTTCTGTTGGTGCCTCTTTCAGGGAGTTTTAGTTTGCTGTGTTTGGACCCCCATTGAAAAAAACGGAGCATCAGTAATATTAACCTGCCTTTCTGTTGAGCTTTCCTATGCCTGAATATTGTGTATCTAGAATGTGTTATGAAAATACCCATGTATGGGTGAAGTAGACACCAGAATGGGTTATTAAACAACATCAAAAACTAGTCCGCTGCAATGTGTTCTGAATGTTTCCGTGTTTTTGTAGTGTACAGAGGGCAGTGGAATCTATTATATTTTGTCAGTGCATTTGGACCCTGTTTAAGAAATGCATTCTCTAGCAGATAAGGTGATTTGCACAAGGAGGAATGTGGTAAAATCAGGATGACTGCCTTTTTATAATGAAGCTGGAGTATGGGCTGCTCCGCCTGCCCTTGAAGTTCTTGTTATTTAATCAGGTTTTTTTTTTTTATTATTTCTTCAGGGCTCAATAGCTAAATTGTCTAAAGATGCCATTTGGTTTAAAAATAGATCTCCTTTAGGTCTGCATGACCTTGTTTCTGAGAGAACTGGTTTTGATGTGATCAAACTATACATGTTTTTAAAATGGATGTTGCACGGTAGAGAGTTCCCCTGTTCTTTAAACTCATTGGGCACACCCACACATGCAGGGACGTGTGCTTGCAGCAGCTCAAATGGAAGCGGCACAAATTTGTGCTGGAGATTTTTGCCTCAGCACACATGCCTGGATATGCACTTTGGTGTGGGGCAAGTTGTGATACTTGGGGCAAAATGACTCTGGCCAGCTACTTCCGGATCTGCAGCCGGGGGAGCTAGAACTTGAGGCCAGCACTTGTGCCCTGCCCCTGCTCCTGCCCCTGACTCTCAACCCATAGCCTGCCCCCTGCTCCAGTCCCCTTACTCCTGACCCACAGGGCCAGGTACGTGGGCGAGGGGTTTGTTGGGGCAGGGGAGGGTTGTGTGTGAATTGTGGGGGGACTATGGGTATAGGCAAGGCTGCTCAGGAGGAGCGAGTCCCCTACCCCCACAGGGCACAGCCTCCCCCGCACAGCTCATGGTCTATCCCACTCCTACAGGTCTGAAGGCCCAACTATGCCCCATCTATTTGATGTGGACCAGCAGATAGGCAACTGTCCCTGTTGCAAACCTACCAGTATTTTGTCTGTTATGCTGTATTATAATATAATAATTATTGATATAACTTGTTTTGCTTTGCCCCTCCTCTCCATCCTTTTCTTATATTTTCTGCCCTTTACCTGTTTAAACTAGAACAAATAAAATATGTACCTAATGTGGACTATCATGTTCAGAGTTAAAAGTTGGTAACTTATTAGTTCCTTGAACTCAAAAAGGGATTGGACAGATTCTTGGGGGAAATGGGCATTGGTAACTATTGAGCATGGGTGTTAGAGATACAGCCTCTGAATCAGAACTTCCTAGGCCTAAGATGCTGGAGGCTGCAAGTGCGAGGAATGGGGGGATGGGGAACTGTGGTCATCCCCAGTTCGCTCTCCCTTTCAGCATCCACTCTCTGCCAGTGTGTGACACAGGCCTATTTGATGTCCCAAAAGCTAAGCCTATTTGATGTGTGACACACAAGACCTGGGCAAGCTGGACCTGTGGTCTGATCCTGTAAATGGCAATTCTTACAAACTTACAACCTCCTCCTGGGCTCCCAGCTAACTAATGGGAAATGCATGTTATTTTTAAATCATGACAGTTCTGGGGAAGGCTCATTTCTTCTAAAGCAGCATTTCTCAACCCATGGGTCGTGACCCAAAAGTGGATCGTGAGATTATATGGAAGAGTTACTAACAGACTTTAAAAATGGGATCCACAAACTTAAAAAATGGATTCTCCTTTAGAGGAGAAAAATGTGGAAAATTATGTTTTTTCCCTTGCAGGTTGGCAGAGTTGCATCCTAAAAGAGGCTGCTTGAGGCCCCCCATGCCTCACACACTGGGAGTCTGGGGCACTGGGTTAGGACTGGCCATTGATGTTTACAAATGGATCCCGGTACAAAAAGGCTGAGAACTGCTGCTCAAGAGCAAAGCACGAGTATGTTTTTGCTGTGCCCACTGTTTGAAAGAAAGAAAAGGTAGTTGAAGAACAACTCCTCCACCTCCTTGTACAGGCTTTCAGAAGCCCGCAAAAGGAAGTCAGCTGAGCTTGGCACTAATTTTTTTTTCGTCAAACATGAATGTTCAAGTGGGTGAGAGAGAGAGATCTTTACTTAGTGGCAAGTGCTGGAAAGGGGGGAAGGCGAGCACGTCCCTGTTTGTGGCAGAGGCGAGCTTCCCTGTCTCACTTTGTCCTACGAGATGACTAGAATAAAGGCAGAATTATTCTAGTCCATTTTTTTTAGTAAGGGAAAAAAGGTGTCCTCCCACCCCAGCAAGATAGGTCTGGGCCTGGTCACCTCCTTACTAAAATAATTCTTCCAGTTTCCTGAACCTATTCCAGTGGTGCTCGGCCTGGTTAGCCTTCCCCCCTCCCCTCCCCCTGGTTACACTCAGGGAAGCCCTGGGGGAGACGGCAGCTTCATTTTTCCCGTCATTTGAGCATAGGACCATGTTTCATTGCAACCCATTTTACTTGAAGAGCTGCAGCTGCTCCTGTTCCCGCGCCCCTCCCACAGCAGCAGGGCGGGGCAGCCCCATCAGCCTCAAGCTCTGCCCCGCCCCCTCTGCTGCTGCTGCTCCCTCATTCGCTCCTGGCAGAGAACTGCTCCGGGTTGGCTGATGAGGCGGCCTCCTTATTTCCATAGAACGTCGGGTGGGGGAGGGGGGAGAACAAGGAGAGTTCGCAGCACAGCCCACAGGCTCGGACGTTGGGCGCGTGCGCGCCGGCTCAGCGTGGAAGACGCCAGGGTGGGGCGCGCGGATGCCTGACGTCAAGTGCGGGGAGGTGGGGGGTGGAGTAAAGCCTGCGCAGGGAGGAGGTGGGCGCTGGTGCGCATGCGGCGGCGGCGGCGGCGACGGCGACGGCGGCAGGTGCGCATGCGTGCAGCGCGGTCCGGCGGGTTGGGAGCGACAATGAAGCAGCAGCCGTCGGCGCCGCCTCCGCCGCCGTCGCCCGCCGCCAGCGCGGGGGTCCCGGCCTTCCTCAGCAAGCTGTGGGCGCTGGTCGGGGAGGCCCCCAGCAACCAGCTCATCACGTGGAGCCAGGTAACCCCTCCCCCCACGCGCCTCCGGGGGGCGCGAGCGGAGCCCCCTCCCCCTCGGAGCGCCCCCTCCTCCCTCCGGCAGTGACGGAGCCGCCGAGTGGCCACGCCCCCTTCGGGGATGTCTCCCGCCTGCCGCCATCTTGTTCCCGCCCCCTCGGGCCGGGGCGGGGGCCTGAGCGAGTGTGGGAGGGGGCTGTGCTTGAGCCTTCTGCACCACCCACTGGTCGCTCACACACGGGCATACCACGCAGGAGCGCGCATGCCCCGACGTGCACAGGGGTATGTAAACCTAGGTGGCCTGCTGCACCCACTCACTTGCACACCAGATGTAGCACCTCTGTATCAGGTTTCTGTCCAGCGTTCATTTGAATGTATGGGAGGAGACATCTGGGCCAACACACATAGGCTCATGCTTGCTTTTTCTTTTTTTTTTATTCATTAATTTGAACATGTGGGAGAGCCTGCCCACACCCCCCACACACACTCACATAGGTGCACATGCTTGCTCTTTCTTTCTTTCATTTATTACCAGCTTTCATTTGAATGTGCGGCAGGGTAGGCCCTGGCACATGTTGCCATGTATTGCACAATTCGCTGGTGAAACAGACCAGACATAGCTGCAAAGTAATAATCACAGGACAGAAATGACTCTTTAGTTTTAAAGCGAGGTAGCCAACTGCAAAGTTAGTGCTTGAGAATGTGTTCCAACTCTAGCTGGTTTCATTCACACTTATGCACTTGTAGTCAATTGCTAAATGCTTTAATTTGAGTGTGTAGGAGGGTCTGCCCACACCAACACATGCACACTCGCACTTGCTTTTTCTCTCTCATTCACTGCCAGCTGTAATCTGAATGTGTGGTAGGGCACATATGCGCAGGCCCCTAACACATTACATGTATCATGCAATAAATGTAGACCCAACACGCCTGCAAAGTAATTATCACATGATAGAAATGAATGTGTTTGGCGGTAAAGAGAAGAGAGGCAGCCAACGGTAAAGTTAGTGCATGAGTATGTGTAGCAACTCCGTAGCTGGTTTCTATCCCAGTTTAATTTGAACATGAGGCAGGGCACTCTCACTCATGCACTTATACTCTACCTACTTTGATACAAATGTGTGGGAGGGCCCACCCTGCCCCATCCCATCCTGCCCACCCACACCAACACATACATGCATACACACATGCGCTCACTTTCACTCACGCTTGCTCTTTCTCATTCATTACTAGCTTTAATTAAATGAGTGGCAGGGCACATATGCACAGGCCCCTGGCACGTATTGCATGTATCATGCAATTCACTGGTGAAACGCATAATAAATGTAGGCCAGATACTGCAAAGTAATAATCTCAGGACAGAAATGACTATTTGGCTATAAAGAGAGGCAACCATCTGCAAAGTTAGTGCTTGAGCATGTGTAGCAACTGTAGCTGGTTTTTATCCAAATTTAATTTGAACATGAGGCAGGCCATTTATGCTTGTGCACTTGTACTCATTTGTTACCCGCTTTAATTTGAACATGTGTTAAGGTAGGGAATGCATGTATATTCATTCTCTAGCATCTGTTGTGTGGTTGCCCTACCTCCCGAGTCATCTTTCTTGGCAGTGGCTGGATGAAGCAGGCATGGATAGTCTGTCAAGGCAACAGTGAAGTATTGTGTTCCTGCTTCTGGTCTTTCCTAGTCTCTGAGGTCAGTACCTCACCTGACTTTGCCATAACAATTGGTCAAAGCCACCCTGCCAGTCTGGCTTTATTACCCTAATGGTTTAATGCCATGTTTCAGCATCTGTGGCAGCCTGGGCTGCCTCAAGATCCTTTGCAGGGTGCCAGGCTATGTTGGTACTGGTAGGTGTAAAAACACGATTCACAAGTAAATGCAGAAATTTCAATCAGGAATCCCAGTGTTAAAATGATTCTGCCCATCTGTGGGCTTTTTGGGTTCTTTGCAACAGAAGAACACTTTCTGTATTTTTCCATAGTTAAAAATGAGTGAAAACTAAGCATTGGCATTATCCCTGGGATACCTTGAGTCTAAACAGGAGGTACCTGGAGTCTGAAAGGTTTAGAAACACTGCTTTAATGGCAGATGGTTTATGTTCAGGGGTGACCACTTGGAACAGGTCTTCTTGCACAGTGGACATGCTGGGGTTGATGGAATGAAAAGGATGGCCTGTTTCAGGAATATGCATGAGTCTGTGGCTCCTACTGTAAAGCATTTCAGCTATTCTAGAGGGAGGGAGGAGCAACTGTATTCTTAGTTATTAGGCTTTATAAAAATGTTTTATATTTGTATGGCATTTCTAATATGTAGGGCGTGGGTTACTTTAAAAGGTGGGTAGATATTTCCATTTATGGTATACTAACTCATAGAGTACCTACCAGTCATGTAAGCAGGTACATATTTGCTTAACTCAAATTACTCCACCTATATTTGAGGGACTACTCACATTTAAGTCCTTGAAAGATGAGAGTACAGTTGATTTTTTCTGTGGTTACAGTGCATCAGGAGTAGGTCTAAATGAATACACCCTTTTCAGTGCCTGAACAAAAAAGAATAGTACAGGTCAACATGAAGTAAAAGATTTATGGTGTTCCTCACAAATTTCTTTTCATATTGAACCAATGCGTGATATCTGTTCCATGTATTCTTTGAACAATAGAAAAAAAGTGACAGTAAAAAACTAGACTTAACTACCATTCACAAAACTAACTGTTGAGCCTGAGATATGGTAGCCTCAAGTTCATATCCATATTCTGCCTGAGCAGACTTGAATCCTCCCTTGATGGAGCAGTGCCCTAACTTCCACAGGCTATTCTGGGGTTGGGTGCTTTCAGCTGTGTTTATGGAAATTTGATATTCAACATGAGAGGGAGGGTATCTGTTTATTGTCTTCTGGCTTGGGCACTCACCTGGAAAATGATGGAGACTTTGGTTCAAATTCTTGTCCTGAATCGGGCAGATTTGTGTCCCGACCATTTGGTGTATGTCTCTTAATACTTACAGTTGGATCTTTCTGTTTTGTATAAAATACATAATAATTGGAGCAAGGACTGTAACCCCCAATGGTTCTATCTCCCAAGTGAATGCCTTTGCCCCTAGCCTAAAGAATCATTCTTGCTCTCTGCTGCAGTGAATAATAGTTTGTACAAAGTAGAACTGCTTCAGTGGGACAGAGTGAAAGTGACCCACTTTGAATGCCCTATAACAAGTTTAGCGCCAACAGTGCCAGTCTGCTTCCCTTTTCTGCTAAATCTGTTGCTCTGCTTTATGCACCCTACCCTATCTGCCGCTTCTTTCCCTCCTCCTCCCCATTCTGCCACAGGTTTGTCACCCCTGCCCTATACCATAGTAGGTAGGTCACTTGCATGGTAGGTGAGTAGGAGTGCACTGATAAAAGATTTTCTTGGCCAATACCGATAGTCAATGATTAACCAACCCTATCGGCTGATGCCGATCCAATAACCTATATTTGTTAATAGTGCAAGGCATTTTTAAACTACTGACATTAAACCTTTTGTTTGTTTGTTTGTTTTGCATTTATAATGTACACACGCATTCCCCCTGCCTGCTTTGGCCCTCACTGTCTCTGGCTCAGTGCTGGCTGGCCCTGCCCAGCTGACCTCCTGCAGCCACCGTGGAAAAGCTGCTTTTGCAAAGGTGCCCAGTACGTGATGGTGCAGACTATCCCTCATGCGGTGCCTTGCCCTGCCCATGAGCCCGTGTCTCTGTGACAGCCCCAGCACTCGGGCCCCTGCTGCACGTGTGCATTGCCATGGCAGTGGCAGCAGGACCTGGTAATGGTCCCTTTGTTGCTGAGCATGGAGCCCTGTGACTGCTCCCACTGCTTGCCGGGACCTGTAGTCTGCTGTGGGCTTGGGTTGGTGTTAGGGCACAGGGACTAAACTACACTCACCAGGGTGCTTTGGGCATGCGGGCATAATTATCACCTACAATAACAACAACAAAGACTATAGCTGATGACATCATTTTTCTTTTTATCAGTGCCAATCCAATAGCTAATCAATATATCAGTGTACCCCGAGGGGTGAGAAGTGGGTTTAAGTTCTCTCAAGTACAAGAGGGGTTTGTAGCTGGGTCTTGCATCCTAGGCAAATATCTTGGGCTTTAGAATATAACATGACTTCTCCCATTATGTTTTGTGAGTCTGTTTTGGAAAAAAATTACCATTTTAGGCTCAAACTTTCAATTGGGTCAAACAAACACATTTGCAGCAGATAAAATATTGATCATAAAAGAATTTGCCCAAGTTTAATCAGAATTTTAGGTAGGTATAAAATTCAGGTCCTTTCACACAATCTGATTCCCTTTCATACTGCTTTCTTCTTTGATGTCAAAGTGCAGTGTATTAAAGATGATATTTAATTTGCACTGTCTCATTATGAAATAATATATTTTAAGAAAACCTTTCAATGGAAAAATAACCTTTTTCAAGAAGCTGTCATATATTAATTTTTCCATGTAATTAAGCAATGCCTTTCTTTTGATAGAAGGTATTTTAAGTGTTCTGTTCCCTATATTTTCCATTTCAAAAATGCTAGACCAAATATCAGGCAGATATTTTAAATGATCTGGGTACTGCTTAGAAATCTTTCGGTGTTGCTTTACACGAAGCTGTTCTTCTAGTTCTGTTAGTTATGCATGCATGCCCTTTCTGTAAAGCAGTGAGATGACAGCTTTCACTTAGACGTGAGATCTGTTTGTAGAAAAATACTGTAGACAGTGATTCAGCTATATTTTTAATATGCTTTTTTCTTAAACATTTCTTACTAAATATTTAGCTACTCCTATTAATTGAATCACTCATAATTCTTTTAAAGAGAAACAGGAGTCCAAGAGGTCCAACCCAAGCTAAATTAAGCATTGCTTTGCTTTTTAATAGTCTTTCTTTTGCCTTTTGAATAATGTCTCTAAAGACTTCATTTGAATGTTCAACGTTTTCTAGCTTTTGGGTATTTTAGGGCTTGTAATTGCAACTTAATTGCTTTTTTGACACCTGAAATTTGTTAGACCCTTTATCTAGGAGGATTCCAAATGCCTTAACAGCCAATCTCTACATTCTTGGTTTCCAGCCTTGGGCTGTGACCCAAATTAGGGTCGTGAAGGGCCTGCCCACACACATACTCACGTGCACAACCTGTGAGCAGCAGGTGGGCGGGGCCACCGCACACAAAGTGGGCAATGGCAGCGCCCTCGCTGCCACAGCTTCCAGCAACCCCTGTGGCACGAGCTTGGGAGGTACTGTTGGTGGCCAATTTAGGGTGTCAGCAAAAAAAGGTTGGGAACCACTACTCTACACCATTGAGTGGAAGACTTCCATCTCAGGTGGATGCATAGCAGCTGTTTTGAGTTAACTGTACATTAATGTCTCACTTATTTGAAACTCCAGGACAGTTTGTGAAGGCAGAAATTAATAGTCAAAATTGAAAAGCAACCAGAACTGTTGTTTAAATGGTTTTACTTTTTCAGAGCCCAAAAAAGTCTTTGGGACTTTTATTTATTGAGCCTTAGTCTTTAAATTATTACAGCAGTAACATTTATTTTGAATTGCAGTAAATAAATATTCCCCTTAATGCAGCAGTAGAAGAAACTACAGTAAAAACTCTGTTATCTGGCATCCATGGGAAATTTGGGGGGGAGGGGGGTCCTGGTTAATCAAATATGCCGGTTATCTGAGAGTTATACTTTTGGTTTTGCTTTTGTCCTCTGCTTGTTGATGGAGTATTGGTAGCCATAGTTGCAGGATGGGTGAAATATTCAAGGATAACGTCACGATACAGCAAAAGCATGACACGGTCACAATGGCAGATGTTTACAGTTGAGACTGCCGAGTGGTGTTGCTAGCAGCAGCGTCCTGAAGCTTCCATAAACGACAGATCTATGAGAAGCGCGCGGCAAGATGCCGGATGGCTATCAGAACTTTTCCGGATATGTGAAGGAAGATTTGTATTGCCGTCTGTGACATGCCGATTAATAGAGCAATCCCGTATGGTAAAGTGCTGGATAACACAGCCTTTACTGTATATACTTTTTAAACAGAATTCATCACTTAGGATTCTAACGCTTTCCATTGATACAGTATAGGAACAGTGATTTATAGACAAATGTTGCCACAATTTTTTCAAGATGTTAAAATCTTGTGTAGTGTAGACTACTTTTGATGTTAAAACTTAAGTTGAAAATCTGGGCTGCTTGTACATTTTTCATTAGTATGCTGTGAACTACAACTGCCAATAGTTCACTGAAGTATGTGCAAGAAGTGGCTTGCTGACTTTAATGGAAACTACCCTACAACTGTGAATTAACATCAGGACTTCAGAAATTTATTTAAGTATTAATTGCATCCACTGTAGTAAACCACCATTCTCCTTCATACCTGTCAGCTTTAACTGCTTCCTTCATGATTAGTCTCTTTAGTTCACCAATTACATTTTCTTCTCTTCCTCTCCCTGCCCCCAACAACACATCTACTTTTTGGCCATTCTCTCTGTGTCATCCCTGTGGTCTGCTCTTGACTATGCAGGTCCTTAGGCACCATTCCAGCTCTGGATCACTGGCTAAGATTACTTTGTCATGTCCTAAGCTTGGCTGGCTAACTTCTAAGCCCCTAGGGGTAATGCCAGCAAGGGTACTGCTGCATCATGTGGGCATGCTAGCACACTCCCACATACTGCAATGCATGCCAATGCAGGCATGGGCCTGAGCTCAGCCCCTGTCCCATCCCGTGTATTCCCTCCAGCCACAGCATCATTTGGACACAATGCCCCTGACGCACAGAGCCCAACTTTTCCTCCTGCCCCAGGCAGAGCCCCAGACTTACCCTCAGCAACCTGTGCTGCTGCAGTGTCCTGCCTGCTGGGGTGAAGGCAGGAAGCAGTAGCCAGAGGAGGAAGGGGAGAGCCTGGAGATTTCAGCTGCTATTACAGCCAGAGCTATGGGTGGGGGGGCATATACTAATCACCTGTGGGCTGCATGCCCACTGGCCACCAGCTGGACACCCGTGCCCTGAACTCTAGCCCTACATCTCCTCAAATGGTGAACTGTTTGTTGGTTCATCTGATGCAGATTCTATTCTAAGAAGCCATGTATGATTCATCGGAGCAAGGCTGTTTGCCAGGAATGTTCAAATGATGCTCCCAGTTTTCCCTTTTAAATTTGGAGGATTACTTTGAAGGCTTTTTTGGGAGGAGAGGCAGGTGAGACTCCCAGTCTGTCTGAAGAGGATTACAGGTTGATGGAATGCCATCATTGGCACGTATCAAGGATGGTGGCCTACATACTAAGTTTAAGGTAAACTGACTGGATGCAAAGGCAAACTAATCGGATGTACCCAGTCATTTGAAATTACCCTGGATCATAGAGAAGTAGGGCTGGAAGGGACCTCACAAGATCATCTACTGTAGCCTCCTCCTCAAGGCTGAGATGGTTTAATCCGAGATGATCCTGCCAAGTGTCTGTTCATGCTGCCTTTTGAGGTAGCCTGTTCTAAACTTGCTAAGGGTGACTGAATCAAAATCGTTTATGAAGATTTTGGACCGAAAACAGATCCCTCAGGAACTTAGGTTGCTAGCTACTCCCAGCTCAATGTTAATGACTGCTCCTTGAGCATGATGATCCAGCCAGTTATTTACAGTAATTCTGTCTTGTCTATATATCCTTAACTAATTATGGATGTCCTGGGAGATGTTGTCAAAAGCCTTGCCATAGTCAAAGTATATCACATCCACTGCTCATCATTCATCCACATAATGTTTTTTTAATCATGGAAGGAAATCATGTTGTTCAGGAATGACTTGCTCATGATGAATCCATGCTTGCATTTAGAAGAGCACAAGGATTGGCAGTGAGGAGCACAGCCCAGCTCAGCCCCCTCCAGGAAGATCCTGGCATAGTCTTGGCCTCAGCCTGCCCTCCACCACTTGCACATCCAGGGGGCGCACACAGCAGTGGGAGCCCCGGCTGCCCCAGCCTGAGTCCCACTCCCTCCTTCGCCACAGAGGCCTCTATCTGCCCCTTCCTGTCCCCCTCCCCTTCCACCACAGCACACAGCTGGATGCAGCTCTTCAAGCTGCTGGGCTGTGTATTGGAAATCAAATCGATATTGGCCCCAAAAATCTCTGTCAGTGCACTCCTACTTTTTTTGCCTTTTATGTCCCTGGCCACTTGCATCTCAAACTGCTAGTGGCCTGGGACTCTCATTTTCTTCCTGCATGCCTATATGATACTTTTGTACCCTTTTTTATGGCCAGGCTTCCACCTTTTATAGGATTTTTTTCTGAGTTTTGGCTCATTGGAGAGACCCCTGTCTAGCCAGGCTGGCCTCCTGTTACGCTTTCCATTCTCCCATCGCATCAGGACAAGGGTGGGTTTGATTTAAATCAAATTGATTTAAATCACTGGTCAGGAAGCCTTGATTTAATCATTGTTTTCTACAAATGGTGTATTTTTGTTGTTTGATATAACCTTAATACATATTAGTTAGAACTCAAAAATAGATGTAGATTTTATTTTTAGAAGGTACACTTTATACATTTTAAAGCAATGATTTATTTTGATATATTTTTCAAATCTATTTTTCAGGCATTTTAAATTTGCAGTTATATCACAAAACTGAATTATGAAATTTAAGTTGTTTTATTTAAAACAACAAGATTATGTATTTTGGATATTTTCCTTCAACAACAAGTATAATTGTTTTAACACAACAAGCATGCGTATTTTTGAATTTACATAACTAAAAGTTAAGAAATGTGTTTTTAACAAAAATTTAATAAATTATTTCAGCCAGGTCAATATGAGAAACTTAAAATACTGGGTTATGTAGCAAACTCAGTATTCACCTTCCTCTGCCTGTTTATTCATAGATTGCAAAAGAAAGACGAGTTTTCCTGCTTTTTCAGATCCCAAGTGATTTCTCAACTTAGAGTGAATTAGTCCAAAGGAACAAAATCTTCTTTCTATACCTGCAGAAGAAGCTACTGCTGCTAAAAGCTGGATTATCACTTTAATAGTCTCTGGATCCAGGTGCTTAAGTAACTTCCATCAGTTCCTTGGTGTGACTTTCTTTAAAACCTCATTAGCAAACATATATTTCTTGAACGGTTCACCCTTAGCCCTGAAATGTATTGTAGTTGGTATTACAGAGGGATGATTGCTGGATGCCCATGTCATAGCCAACTCCTCTTCTTCAGCAGTTAAAGATTGACCCTAGTACCCAGTATTGAGAATATTGGCAAGAAAATGAACTGGAGATGGTGCTTGATCCATTGGATTTTTAATGCCTGTAATTTAACTTTGTCTTTGCTTATTTCTCTTTTCACGGTCTCACTCAGTTCCTTACAATTTTTAACATCATCGGCGATAAAACAGCGATTTCCCTGCACTTCGTTCATAGCTACAGAAATAGGCTTCAGAATAGTCAGCGTACGTTCTACATTTCTTTTTTAGCCCAAAGTTGAGAACTTTGGCTATGACAGTTCCATCTATTTGTCACAATTTTGTTCGCAAATTGTCATCAGATTAGGCCAGTTCTCAGTATATCACTCAAACAATTCCACTACTGAGTTCCATCTCACGTCTTGTGGGAGAATTAGTTTGGTTCCCCCTGCTTTCTTCAGAGCAGTTGCTGCAAAGTGATTGTTAGGAGAAATACTTTGCAATTTCAACAACATCAGCCTTTATTTCTGGAGCACTGAAGTCTTTGGCTAAGAGGTGCATCAAATGAGTGCTGCAGCCATATGTTATTAGCTTGGTGCTTTCTTCAGCTTCTAGATTTTTTTTTCTCACTGATACATTTACAGCATTGTCTCTGACAAAGCTGCAGACTTTTAATTTTTCTTCACAGTTATAGCTTTTCCTGCTGCTACTTGTATGTATTCTGCTGTGTGCACATTTCCTGATGTATCAGCTTGTTTCTGTAAGGTAGACAGTCCCTTCTGTTGTCACACAAGCACATATAACTGAATCATTGTGAACATTGCTCCACACATCAAGGCTCAAGTTAACTATGTTTACCCGGCTCAGGTTAACTATGTTTACCCCTAGACTTTTTGCACACTGTTCAATTTCATTCTTAGTCTATCTAGCAATATTATCTCATATAACATATAATTAGAAGTTACAATCCCTATTCTATAATGATATATTTGAGCTTTAACATATCTTAAATTAAAACTATATATAGGAGGGGGGTTAAAAGCATTAAAATAAAGAAGTTAAATATAAAAAAGGCTTTAAATTTAAAAAAATCCTTTTTTTTAATTGTTGATTTTTATCCAGCCGTGCTCCTCTGCCTTTTAAAAGGATCTTAGAGTACTGCCAGCTGTCCTGGATTCCTTTACCCCTCAGACTTGCATCCCCAGGAATCCTGCCCATCAGCTGTATGAGTTTGCTCAAGTTGGCTTTTCTGAAGTCCAGTGTCTTTATTCTGCTGCTCTCCTTCCTTCCTCCCCTGAGGATCTTGAACTGTATCATTTCATGGTCATTGTCATCCAGGTTGCCTTCCAACTTCACATTCACAACCAGTTCCTCCCTGTTTACAAGCAGTAACTTAAAGCTTCCCCCCTTATTGGCCTCTCTAACCATCTGTATCAAAAAGTTATTCCCAACACACTCCAAGATTTGGATGATTGCATGCCTTACTGTAGAGGCTGAAAGGCTGGGACACTGGTGAGAAGTTCAGTGTCACACCCAGCTGTCTGTCACACCCAGCTGTTTGGAAATGAGGGTGTATAGAGTCATATCAAAATGCTGTCTCTAAACTCTGCTTGACAGCTCCATATACCATACCAGCTGACAGCTATCTGATGAATTTTAAGGTCTTACACTATTGTAATAGCTATAAGGAAAAAGGAACTTGCTCTTCTTGCTTTGCAGAATCATATGGCTACTGTGAGTAAGAGGATCCCTAGTATTTATTTCCTGAGCTTTCCCCAACAAATATACGAGGGTGACAAAATTGTATACATTTTTATAACAGAAATACAGCTTTCAGTTTAACTGGAAAAGTATAACAATTTTGGTAATTTGCTCTCCTGCTGCTTGAAAAAGTTGTGAGCAATCGCACAGCTGTAGAACTATAAATATGCAAGTAGTTGTCCGTTTTTATGAATTGCATGCTCCAAAAGCTCTTTCCAACTGCAATGCCTGATGTATTTTTTTTTCCTAATGAAAGCTTAAAAGCTACAGAAAATTGATAGGTTAATCCCTACAGTCAGCAAAGAAAGATTCCTATTGGTTACTGTTTTGGGGGGGCGGGTTTCGAACCCAGTATATGATTAAGTAAATGATTACCTAGGCTTATGTAACTTCATTTAATAGAATTAAAAACCTAAATGCTCATGTTTTCATTCTAGAATGGCCAGAGTTTTCTGGTATTGGACGAACAAAGATTTGCAAAGGAGATCCTTCCCAAGTACTTTAAACACAACAACATGGCAAGCTTTGTGAGACAGCTAAACATGTGTAAGTTTCCCCGCATTCTTTCTCTTTGCATGTAGTTCTTAAAGGACTAATAGTACCTAAAAGCAGCATAAAATTTTTTCACCTGGCCTTCAAAAACTGGGGAAAAGAATGGGCAAATGTATGGAAGCAGGATATTTGTAAATTTCATAGTGTTGCTTTTCTCATAGTAAACTTTATTTTCAGATGGTTTTCGCAAAGTTGTTCATGTTGATTCTGGCATTGTGAAATTGGAACGGGATGGCCCAGTAGAGTTCCAGCATCCATATTTTAAGCAAGGCCGGGAGGACTTGTTGGAACACATTAAAAGAAAGGTGAGTGAAAAACCAAAAATGACCTATGGAGTATGATTTCCTTCTGTTGCCTACATATATGAATGGGTAGGAATGCAGATGGAGAAGCCTGCAGTCACAGAGGAATTTTCGGTCTTACTGCAAAAAGAAGATGAAGTGAATTGTGTTGTTTCAAGGGCCCCACTTCGTGTGTGTGCTATCATTCTGAATTGTAGTCACCTTCCTGTTCTGTGTTAAAATGTTGAGGATAATCCAATTCACTGTTGCCATTGCTCTCATTTTATTCTAACAAATGACAAAAAAGGGGGAGAAAATCGCAAAGAAGATCTGTGCTTAATTTGCATGCAGTACTGTAATGAGTATTCCAAGTACAAAGCATACTTACTTGTACTTTGACTGTGCATACAAATTCAGTACACAGTTCACATTCTAGTTATTAAAAGCACTCCTTGTAGAACTTTTTTTGAAGATGAGAGACAATAAATGCATCAGTATTAGTTAATTTGCTAAATGTTACTTGAAATGTACCCAGTAATAATGGTGATGAAGGCTACATCTGAACCTGTATAGAGTAGAATAGAATGATTAAAAAAAAAAAAAAACTTTTGGGGTTTTTATGTAACTTTCTTAGATGAAAACAAATTAAACATATTTTATGCATACATTCTTAATGTTAATTTGCCAAAAAATTTCTCTTGCCACTGTGTCATGAGAAGTAAACACACATTCAACCTAAGCACACATGCAACTCTGTTCAGTGATTTTAAATACAAATCTTCAGTGAGTGATCTGTGAAGCTGCTAACCAAAATCATTTATTAGTTGTTTTAGAATCTTCACAGTCTGCTCTGTGTTCCTACCCTCAGTCTTGTAGGTTCAGTAAAGGTACAGCTTGGGTACAATTACATTAGTTTTAGTTCTGACAGGTTTTTTTTACTGGTAATGTAAGTGATCAAAAACCAAGGAATAAAGAGAAATATTTCTTTATTTCCCTGTTTGTTTACTTTGTATTTGGTATGCTAGCCACTGTTTCTCCCTCAAGGATTTCCTGAAAGAGATTGAAAAACTTCACGTACCCATGCCTTACGTCCACCTGGAAGTAAAATGGCTTGTGTATTTTTTTTACTTTTGTTTGTTAGCATTTGTCTGTCCTGTCTACTTAGATATGAATCCTTGCAGGGCAAACTGTTTCTACTCTCCACAGTGCCAACAACCTGAATGGGCCCCAGGCATACACAGAATGCGGTGACTTGGTGGCAGCCTCTAAGTACATAAGGGGTGTGCATTAGGATCTGAGGGAACGCCTGTTCACCAGAGCACCCCAAGGGATGACAAGGTCCAATGGTCACAAACTTCTGCAAGACCATTTTAGGCTGGACTTAAAGAAAAATGTCTTTACAGTCTGTGCCCCCAAGGCCTGGAACAGACTTCTCCCAGAGGTGGTGCAGTCACCTACTCTGGGCACTTTTAAGAAACATTTGGATGCTTACCTTGCTGGAATCTTTTGACCCCAACTGACTTCCTGCCCCTTGGGCAGGGGGCTGGACCCAGTGATCTTATGAGGTCCCTTCCAGCCCTAATGTCTATGAATACATGTCTATTACTGCTGAAAAGCCATGCATACATTCCTCATCCCTGAAGACTTAAACTAAATTGTTGCATAGTAAAGTAATTCTCATAGTAATTCCTTTTTATCAGCTTGTTTTCATGTCTTCTAGATCTTGATTTTTTTTTTAGCTATTACACAAGACTGTTACTTACATGCACAGCTAGTGCTGTATTACATTCATAAAAAGATATTTAGTTCTGCTGGGGGTGTGTGTGTGTGTGTTTTACTGGAAGGCCATTATTTAAAAAGATACATATTGCCCTGCCAGTAGGAAATACTGTTTTCTAGTTCTGAACTTCAGCTAGTTTTATAAGTACTTATTTCTTTTCAACAATGAACACTGAAATAACACTTGGCAATCAATCTACATACTGTGTTAATAGATTTCCCTCCTCCCCCCACCTTAAAGGTTTCTTCTTCAAGACCTGAAGAAAACAAAATTCGCCAGGAGGATCTGTCCAAAATCATAAGCAGTGCTCAAAAAGTGCAAATCAAACAGGAGACTATTGAATCCAGACTCTCTGCCTTAAAGCGGTAAATATGACTATGCAAAGGAACTCAGTGCTAATATCAGATTATTCTAACAGCCAACAGGGCAAACCGACCAATTTCAAACCATGGGTAAAATACATTGGTGCCAGAGGTCCCTGCCATTTTTTTGTCTTTGTAGAAAGAAAGCTATATTGTATAAAACTTGTCTTAACAAAAAGCATAGGTTTAATTTTTAAATATTTTCTCTTGGTGGTTTGGAAAGGCAAGTTTCACTGAGACAAGTTCATATAAAAATTCTGGTTACACGGCTTACTGGTCTCTTCCACTATATGAGTTGCTTGCTTAATTGCTGCTCCTGGACATCTGCTCAACTTTACAATTATTAAAGAGTTTGAAATTGTTCTGTGAGCTGAATTTTCAAACTTCTTGCTCAAAATAAAAATTTGGAACAGAGTGTTTATGAAGTCTCATATTCTGCATGTGGGGTTAATTGGTCCAGTTTGCAATGGAACCGGTTTGTGGTCTTCGGTTTTTTACTTTATTTCTAGCTTCCTATGGCATATCTCTGCTAAATATTTAAACACGGGTTACTTCATTCTGTAGTTGGTCTTTATTTTCATTTCCCAACTGTTCATAAATGTATTAAATGTGATCCACTAATATGAAAAAAATCATCTTAATCTAACTGGTTTTTTTTTTTTCTTGAGTCCTAGGAGTACATTAGAGTTGAGATATTGTAGCATTACAGTTTAGAAGTTTTAGCTATCCCATATGCTCTTGCCAAATCTTTGTACTCAGTGCTCTTACTTATTTCTAAGTAAATTGAAAATACTAGGTTCCTGACATTGCCATGTTCTTGAATATTTTGTATTTTTATGCAGAGTTCAAAATGAATGTATTTAAAAAGATAGTGGTAAACATCATTGGTCCTAATTAAGGTTAGATGATGGAGTTTTACTGTTCTTCTAAAAAGGTCGATGTGAGACATTCACTAGTTTGTTGTTCACTTTTGAAACAGGGAAAATGAAAATCTTTGGAGAGAAGTAGCAGAACTGAGAGCAAAACACTTGCAGCAACAACAGGTTATTCGGAAGGTAAGGCCTCATTTGAGGTTCATGCAGATTCTTCCAGAAATACTGTAATGTGCACGAGCTTCTTTTGTTCTTACTCTTACTACTTCCATATTAGGCTGTGTGAAATCTAGCTTTCTTCAAAATTAATGAAACAACTCTTTCATCTATGTAAAATGAGCTGTAGCTCAGGCTGTGAAAATCTAAAGCAAAGAAAGATGCCATGGATATGTTTTTACCATGCTGCCTTTCCCTGGACAGAAGACTTTCCTCTCTTGGGGCAGTTCTGAATCGTCCCATTCTCATTTTAGAGAAAGCCCTACAGTGGCCCAGCCCAAACAGAATTTTTATATGGAGTACATTCTGCACTAGCAGCATTTGACTTTTGCTTCCAAAAGCATGCTAGACTAGTATTTCTGGCCACTGATTACAAACTTACCAGAGGAACATGAATTCTACTGAAACTAAGATGCAATTAAAAACTTGAAATCAGCCATGTTTAGTACAAAGTTATCAAACAAAAAAACTGCATCACTCAAAAAAGTCCCCAGCTCTTAGAGATGGATCTTGTTTCTGCTTTTAGGGGAACAGCAGTAAATCTGTTGCTCAAGCATTTGTTCTGTCCCTCGCCAATCCATATATTTCTAATAGGTGTGAAATTAATAAAATAGATTAATATTAAAACAAGGCCTTGATTTCTTTCTTTGTTTTTTCCTGTAACACATCTGCTTATCAAGAAATAAAAGCAAGGCTAATTTAATTTGTACATGTTTACAAAAAATATTTTAAAAATGTAGAGCATGAATTTGAGCAAATATGGACTAGCCTTTATTACACCTTTTATTTTTGTAATAATTGCTGCTTTTATGGGAGTCAAAATATTTGCAGGAGTTTGGGGTTTTTTAAACACCAAACTTTTTTCCATGTGACATCTTGTATCCTTTGACTTGTAGTTGACAAGGGTTTTTTTTTTCTTTTGTATGTTTCTATTCTGCAAAGCTATTCTGATATTGACAAATGTATTAACTATACCTCAGCTTACAAGTTTCATGTGAAATTTGTAATTTAAAAAAAGGCTTTGTTAACTCATTCATTAGTAATATAAAGCATGTGCTTATGCATCTCCAAATAGTGTTACATCTATGGTGCATTTACCAATGGAAGCCATAGTAAAAGTCCCGTTTTGTTTTGGTTTTTTTTCTTATTTAGATACTGATAAGGATCTCATCTATACGATACTGGTTGCTGTTCTGACCATGTAAATTTATTGTAATCATTTAGCATTAAAATTCACTTCTGAACGTGTTTGCAAGATAAAACAGTTTAGCATTACTTGATAGAATATCTTGTGGGATATTAGGTGGTTCATTGGAATTACGTTACTAATGTAGCACCACCCTAGCTTTATTCTGTTTAGGCCACAGGTAAAAATTACTTTCTGGACTATTTACATTTCTGTTTGCTTACTGCGTTGCTGTTCTGCAATCTGTGTAATAAAGGCTAGTACTGAAGTAGCAGAGTAGTTTCATATACATAGTTTGAGCAAATTACAGTTGTAAATGCTTGATTTAACAACTATAATTGATTTATCAAGTTACACCCCTTATTTAACAATTGGTATTTTTAAAAACTTGTAATAAGCCTCATAGAGTTCAGTTACATGTCCTTCATGTACCACTGTCCTCTGTCAACGCATCATATACTCCCTGACTCTTGATTTCTACATCAGCGTATCTTACTTTTCACCAACTGCATAAGTGCATGTTTTTAGTAAATTTTCATACAGTTATATTTTCTAGCAGCTTATTCATTAGAATACTTTTCTTTTTAGGAATTAACCAAATCACAGTCTTCGGTATACACAGAATGGTTTGGTTCAAAAAGCTTCCTTCCTTTAGCATTTCCCATCTGAAAAGGCCTGTCTTCTTCCTTCCAGTCTTTACAAACATTATCTGGGAATATCTTAATTCTCTTTGCCCTATTTTCCTTTGATGACTTTGTATAAAGATGCTAGGCAAACTGTATATGATCAATACTACATCTAAGGTGTCAGATCCAGCCTATGGAGGGGCTGGACGTGTTCAAGTCAGCAGGTCCAGATACTCTCCACCCCAGGGTGTTGAGGGAGCTAGATAGGGTTATTGCAGAGCCCTTGGCACGGCTTTATGAGCGCTCGTGGTGTTTGGGCCAGGTGCCAGATGACTGGAAGATAGCTAACGTGGTCCCCATCTTCAAAAAAGGGAAAAGAGAGGACCTGGGCAACTGTAGGCCCATCAGTCTTACCTCTATCCTTGGGAAACTCTTTGAGAAGATCCTCAAGGAGCACATCTGTGATGGGCCAGCTTCAGGGATGATGCTCAAGGGCAACCAGCACGGTTTCATTAGGGGCAGGTCATGTCAGACCAACCTGATTGTCTTTTATGATCAGGTCACAAAGGCAATGGATGCAGGTGTTGCCGTGGACGTAGTCTTTCTAGACTTCGGCAAGGCCTTTGACACCGTCTCCCACCCCATCTTCATTAAAAAACTAGGCGACTGTGGCATTGATGCCTGCACAGTCAGATGGATTGCAGATTGGCTTAAAGGTCGTACTCAGAGGGTGGTGGTGGACGGGTCATATTCGACCTGGGGGGAAGTGGGCAGCGGAGTCCCCCAGGGCTCAGTCCTGGGGCCTGTGCTGTTCAATTTCTTCATCAGCGATTTGGATGACGGGGTGAAATGCAACCTGTTTAAATTCCCTGATGATACCAAAATTTGGGGTGAGGTGAGCATGCTCGTAGGGAGGGAAAGACTGCAACAAGACCTGGATAGGTTACAGGAGTGGGCTGACAAACAGGATGCGTTTCAATACTGACAAGTGCAGGGTGCTGCACTTAGGCAGTAGAAACCAGCAGCACACTTATAGAATGGGAAACTCCCTTCTTGAGAGCATGGAGGCAGAAAGGGATGTTGGAGTCATTATTGACTCCAAGATGAACGTGGGCCGACAGTGCAAGGTCACGGTTGGCAGGGCTAACCGGACCTTGTCATGCATCCACAGGTGCATCTCAAGTAGAGCCAGGGAGGTGATCCTCCCCCTCTATGCAATGCTGGTCAGGCCACAGCTGGAGTACTGCGTCCAGTTCTGTGCACCCCACTTCAGGAGGGATGTGGACAACATTGAGAGGGTCCAGAGGAGGGCCACCCACATGATCTGGGGACAACAGGGCAGACCCTACATTGAAAGACTGCAGGACCTGAACCTGTTCAGCCTTCACAAGAGAAGGCTGAGGGGGGACCTGTTGACTGTCTATAAACTCACTAGGGGGGACCAGAAGGGTTTAGGGGAGACGCTGTTTCCCCTAGCGCCCCCTGGCATGACAAGGAACAGTGGCCACAAATTATTAGAGAGTAGATTTAGATTAGACATCCGCAAGAACTACTTCACAGTTAGGGTGGCTAGGAGCTGGAACCAACTTCCTAGGGAAGTGGTGCTGGCTCCTAACCTGGGGATCTTTAAGAAGAGGATTGATGACTACCTAGCTGGACTCATTTGAGTCCAGTCTTTTTCTCCTGCCCAGGCAGGGGGTCGGACTTGAAGATCTACAAGGTCCTTTCCGACCCTAATTCTATGATTCTATGAATGTAGGGCTCGGCAGTATTTGGCTGCAGGTACTTGTGCTGCCCTCTTCTGACTCCAGGTAGGTCGTTCTGGCTTGCAGCTAGAAGAAGTTGGCTACTGCTGCCATATACAGCTGATCATTCCTACTGTCTGAAGTATTAGTAGGAGTTGCAAAGTTAAACATGCTGGCTACCCACTAATCTGAAACAACTAGTCATAATAATATTCCTGTTTTGTTTTGTTTTTTGTAGATTGTACAGTTTATTGTCACTCTGGTGCAGAGTAACCAGTTAGTGAGTCTAAAGCGAAAGAGGTAAGTACAGTATTGGAAATAATAGTCGTCTGTTACTAGCTAGCTGAGTTTCCTTTTTTTGCTGGCCTGTCTCTTGCTTTCAGAAACATTCTTCATGGTTTAGGCATTTTCACACAACTCTGGTTTCTCTGGTTTAGGCCACTACTTCTGAATACCAATGGAGCTCCAAAGTCAAACCTGTTTCAGCAGATTGTTAAAGAACCAGCTGACGATGCCCATCACGTAAGTTTATTTTAAAGTATTTTATTTGAGCATGTGCCAGCTGGAGGGAAGGATAGAAGGGTAGACAGAAGTACAGTAAAAGGTCTGTTATCTGACATCCATGGGGGATGCCAGTTAATCAAATATGCCGGTTCTCTAGCGGGTTGGAGGCGTCTTTGCCTGTTCAGGCCACCGTGCCTCCTGCCACGTCCCGTGTGCCAGGGCTTTCACTCCCTGGCATCAGTGTGCCGGAGGGACAGGGTGGGGGCCCCACACAGGCTGCTTTGCCTTGGACCATGGTCCTCGAGAAAGAGGTGGGACTCAGCAAAACTGGAAGTGCCACACTTGGGACTTCCGGTTTTGCTTTTGCCACGTCAATCCACTGCTGTAAACAACAGATGCAGTCTATGACAGATGCCAATTGATGGAGCTTTCCAGATGGTAAAGTGCTTTTACTGTAGCAGAATTGGTGAACAGAGTGACTTGAGAGTAGCTGCAATTGGCTCTACTGCCCAGGTAAAGCTGGAGCAGGAGAGATGCTACTGGGGAAAGGTAATTGTTCACTCAGGCAAATCAAGGAACTTCCAGTGAAAGCTGCAAGAAGGAAGCAGTGATGTTCTTTTTGAACAGCTTCATAATGGTAGAGTAGGATTAGTGTTCCCACTTCTGTTAAAACATGCATTATACTTTTTTTTTACTTTCACGTTAAACCCATAACACTGATAATGTTTTCCTTCTGGTAACGTACTGTCTAACCAAGTTTTATTTTTATTTAATTTGATCCTTCAGTGTTCTAATACCTATATTCCGATAATTTGGAATGTTACAAAGGCAATCTCTACAAAATTAGAGGTGTGAGCTCTTTAAGTTATTTTTTGTCTCAAAACAAGTTTTACCAAACTTAAGTATGAATTTTAAAAAGTCTTGAAATGTATTATGTTCCAAAGGGTTTTTCTGGAATTTTGAGTAGTATTTTTTTTCTAGATTACATATTCATTTTAGGACTCCTGAAGTATTTCGGTCTGCTTTCTCATTAGATTGTTTTCCTTTAGATATTTGTGTTTATAATTCTCAGGTACCACTCAACAGAACTGAGGGCTTAAAACAGAGGGAACAGATTTCAGATGACATAATTATTTATGATGTCACTGAGGACATTGGTGATGAAGAAAATGCCATGGGTGATGAAGAAAATGCTCCAGTTACTCCTGAATCAAACGAAGATGCCACTTCTGACTCTTCCAAGTAAGAAATCTGTATAAATTAGAGTACAGATGGAACTTGCTATCATACAATATAGATAAGGTATTTTCAGATTTAAGCTCATATAATACGGTTCAGATAACCTGTATAATTCAGACTGCTTCCTTGACTTAAATGGAAAGTGCAGCTATATCAATTCATGTACATGGTTATCTTTCAATAGCCATTTACTGTGCAAGTATCTGGCCTCCAGATCTGTGCATTTGTATTAGAAGATAAAGGGCAGTTGCTTTTTTACTGTGGCTAGTTCAGCAAAAACAAAATAATACTGAAAGCTTTAGCTTTTCTAAAGATACCATCTGCACACTTTCTCAATTTGTCTTGGCTTTTAAAAGTAAGTTTAAGTTACTTCAGCTTTTAAGGTTTTTATCCTTTAGTATATGATAGCTGACCTATGTCAATCATGTATAAATAATGTCCTCCAAGTTGGTCATTCCACTCAAATGTTTTTGATGGTAGTCGCCAGCACTGATCCATTTTGTCAGTTCTGTAGTCCGAAGGCTGGCTGTACATATTTCCATTTTACTTATTTTGTGCTACGTAAATTTGTTTTTCTGAATCTACAGTGTGCTTTTTCAGCTACCAGAAGATGAAACTTTTATTTAAAATCCAGTTTTATTAGTTGACATTGGAACTACTGAGTTGATGTTTGGCAAATGGATGTTTATGAATACAATCCTAAACACAAATCTTAATAAAGGAATTAAGTTGAGTGGTAATTTTCGGGGGGGGGGGTGTTTTTGTTTTTAAAAAGGCATCAGGACCAAATATCTTCTTCATGCTGTTCTTCACCTTAATGAAGGCTGCATGCTTCTGCCTGACAAGGGGAATTTAGCTTGTCAGCCCTGACAAAGCTTTATCTTTTGCCATGTTCAGTTTTGCTATTTAGTGTCTATTTCCCTTTATAGTCACCACTGGAGTTTTACTTGTGGTTCCTGGTCAAGTAAAACAGCAACAACCTTGCAGAAATTGATACTGTTGGTAGATAGTCATGTGTAAAGTTGGTTTGTCTAGAGCCATGTAATCTGGCCGTGGGTCTCCCCATGGCTCCAGAAGTTTGCCAGTGCAGAAGCGATGGCAATTAACACTGCCACGGCTTCCAGGTCTCCAAATTTCTAAGCCTTGCACAGCTGGCTAGGCCCTGTAGGTAGAGATTGGGCCATGGCTGGAAAATATCAGGCACCACTGGTCTAGACTGATATAATCAGTCTAACTCCAGCTCATAAGAATTAAGATTTCTAAAAGAATGATTCCAGTGTAATTAACCCCAGGAAAATGCCTTGCATGTACTTGAAACTCTTTCTCTCAGAGCTGCACCTGAATGTGTAGTTGTGAAAATTTACTATTGCTTACAAAATGTACTATGATACCTCTCTCTTGATATTTTAGTGCATTAAGTTTATTAAAGGTTTGCTTCTTAAACTTCAGGTATTTGATACAAACAGACATTTATTTTGGTACCAATCCTGAACTACTTACGAAGTTCATACTCGGTTATCTAGACAGCTGCTAACAATGTCTTCAGAATAATACTGTCTAACCCTTTAGCAATCCTGTGTTCTGTAGCCACTTTTATTTCTGTAACTTTTTTCTCTTATGTGTTACAGCTGTAGTCATTCTCCTGATATTGTAATAGTAGAAGATGATAATGAGGATGATTATGCCCCTGTAATTCAAGGAGATAAAAATACAGAACCAGTCACTATCCCAGTCAACGATCCTCTTAGTCCTGTCAGTGACAGTACAAACCCACTCATGTCAAGTGCTGTCCAGCTGAATAACCAGTCAACTCTAACTGCAGAAGACCCAGTGTCAATGATGGATTCCATTCTCAGTGAGAATGGAGTAATTTCACAGAATATCAACCTTCTTGGAAAGTAAGTAGTTTCCTCTTAAAGAAATATTAAGTGTTAACTTCATTTTTTGCCACATGGTTGCTTCTAATTATTTTCACTGAATGATGCTTAAATATATTTGGCAAGGCGTCTTTTAAAATTAGGTTTGAGGTCATTTTTCTGTAATTCAATATCAAAAAAAAATCTGAAACCTGTGTAGAAATATCAAGAGGCCCAGTCTGTCTTACCTATGTTTCCTTTCTTGTTACCTCTTTCTTTACCTCCATGTGTAACTTTTTTAATAGGTTTCTCTCATCCAAAGGGTAACAGTTGGCCTTTGTTACATTTCTTCTTGCTATTAGAGAAACAATTCCTTTCTGAAATGCTGTATTGACATTTTTTTTCATTGTATTACTCTAGTGGTCATTGCCTTCCAACTTGGATGAATCTTTTAATGTGTATTTCACATGTGTGTTTACTCTTTCAGACCTGCCTTATACACCATAATGTAGCAAATAAGGGTACAACTTGCCTATGTTTCCCTTCATTTCTTTTTATCTTCTACATTTCACATTACTTTTAAGGCTGGATTTTTTTCCCTCCTGCTGCAAATGAGCTCCCCTCTCAAACCTTTGCTACTATCATTGCTGTTTAATAATAAACATGACAGCCCCTATAGTATCCTTTGTGTTGCATAGCAAAGGAACAACTTGTGTTTATCCATCTAATTTTGAGCGAACCAAAAATTATTTTGTTGTCTTCTGAACTATTGTTGTAGGCTTAATTTTTCATCCCTGCATGGAACAATTTGATTATGTTTATCCCACAAAACCTACAATATTTTTATAGCATAAACTACAAAATCAATACTTGTTTTCAGTTCTAAAACTTTTCAAATTATATTTGGAAATCATTTAAAAAAAAAAAGTCCTTCTGCTCATAATTGTGGATACAGCAGCAGCATTGTGAGTGTGTTTAAAATAAATAGTGAGTATCATGTACAAATTGATAACCCTCTCTGGATGGAAGGCAAGGCTAGTGTATTTGTTACAAGCAGTCATGGTAGCGGTCATATATGCCTGGTCCAAGCAGCTGAAGTTCAAAAATCACTGTAGAAAACTTTTGTAGGTACATCTCATTTGATATTTATCTTACATTAGTAGATTCAGTGCTGCATTTCAAAGCATAAATGTATGTTGTGTTTTTTGTGGGGGGTTCTGTCTTCTAGAGTTGAACTCTTGGATTATCTTGACAGTATTGACTGCAGTTTAGAAGACTTCCAAGCCATGTTGTCAGGACGACAGTTCAGCATAGATCCAGATCTTCTGGTTGATGTATGTATCTTTTATGTCCCCCTCTAATCTTTATTTTGTAGTGATCAAGATAATTAAGGATATTTGCATGAAAAAAATATATTTTCTGTGTTATTGTTTCTCTTGAACTTTAAACAGTAAGTACTACACTGCTGAAGAGCATGCTCAAAATGCTGCAATTATTTATGCTATGTAGAAGTGTTGAGTTCATTAGTATCATCGTTTTACCTCCATCGTCTTGGACAAAAGTAGACAAAGGAACAAGAGATCAGCATTTATCTCTTGCTCTTCATCTGTGGAGTAGATGGTCCAGTATGTGTATTTGCATCTACTCTGGAAGGAGAGAGGTTGTGAGAGCCTCAGACTGTCTAGGTCTAGGTCCTAGGGATCCAGTGCATTGTGAGGTTTGCAGATGTTTGAATGGAGAACTTCTTTCCAGTAATTCCAGCTTGTGCTAGAAACAGCACACTTAGAGAAGAAGAATGGAATAAGGGGGCGGCGGGGAGATAGAAATCTTAAGTTTAAGGCTGGTATCTAAAAATCTGCTAGTAGCGAGAATACATGTCCTGGTGAAACTGCATGCAAATAGAGGGAGGTGATCCAGAAGTACAACTGTTAATAGTTTGTATTAGTTAACATTTTCAACTGAAAAATTTAAGTTAGGAGTTAACAGGATTCTTTGTGGTATTTGTAATAGGTTGTACCACAGTTTCCAGTCCCAACGCTTTTATTCTTTTAGGTCCTTTCCTATCTTTATTTCCCTTAAAATTAGCTGACCAACAACATGGCGGTTAAACAGTATGAGTTTGGCATTTCTGGAATTGACTAATTTGACCGTTCTGAGCCGGGCATGTACAGACACTGCCACGTAAACCTGAAAAAGTATGTTGCTGTGCCCTGAAGTCACAAAATGCAACAGCCAGCTCTTCTCCACAGATCTTTTCTCAATATATATATTTTAACAAATTGGTACTATAGCAGATTTCTAAAAGGTGGTCTGAATCTGTAAGGGGCCTAGGGGCATTATCATAATTATACTACAGGTTTTGCCCCCTAGTGGCACATGCTTACACTGTTCATGCATACCAAAGTGCAGAATTTTTAAAACTTTGATGTGTTTTGTCTTGTTCAGCTTTTTACAAGCTCCGTGCAGATGAATCCCACAGATCATATCAGTAATGCTAAAGTAAGTTTTCAATTGGTATTGTCCAAAACGCAGTTGTGAGAAACACAATTTGAGTTTATGGACCACCTGTCCTAGAACTGTTTTCTTACTGACTTTTAAATTTTTTTGCATTTGAACAATACTTCTCCTTACATGGGTAGGAAGGCAGCAGTTGAACTTATTTATTCCTGTCCTGCTGACTAGGAGGAAAGGCAAAAAGTGGCAAAAGTTAAGGGGAAAGTGACTGGTATGAATGGGGGTGCGATATGCTCTTGAAATTAGTAACTATATAGCACCATTTGGAAGAGCTAAAAATACAGAGGGGTAATAGGAATAATATATGGAAAAAGTGAGGCTAGAATTGAAGTGGAACTGAGGGAATAAGAGTCAAGACAGCTTGATTTGTTTCCCAATTGCTTAGATAATCCTCCCTGAACTTGCTTCTGTTCTGGAACACGTAACTATTACCATTTTGTTTTCTAGACTAGGATCTATTAGTCATGTAATAAGTATACCACAACTTTCACATAGGTCAGGGGTTGTCAACCAGGAGTATGCATACCCCCGGGGGTACTTGGAAACAGGTTAGGGGGTATGAGTGGGCAGGCAGGGATGGAGTGCTGCCACCCACCACTCTGCACTGTGTACCCAGAAGGGGTATGCTCCTTTAGAAAAGGTTGAAAACCCCTGAAATGGGTTATTGTAATAATTAATCAGGTAGCTTGTCATTTTCTACTTTTTTGTTACTTATATCTAGACAGCAGTTCATTTTAAAACTGGTCTCAGGTGTATGTTTTGACTTTCTTTTTTCAGTTGGAGACCAAGGGAATAGAGACTACAAAGAGCAATGGAGCACCACCTGCTTCTCAGGATGCACAAAGTTCTAAGCCCAAATCAGGTTGGTACAATCTATGGTAGATGTTTTGCAAGAAAAGTTTTGAAGTTCAACTGAAACTTGAACCAAACGATGCTTCTAATCTGGTGCTGCAGTTACTTTAGTTATGAGCTGTCTGCCTGATATGTTTCATGCTGACAAAAAATAACCAGAACATTACTAATCTGCTGTTTGCTCTTGGGAATCTTGTGTTGCACCAGGTGCGAGGACAAACTGAAGGTGCTCTTTCAGACAAGTCCGAACAGAGAATTTTGATTCACCTCATGGTAGTCCTAAGCTGTATATGTGCAATGTTTTTTAAAAATCAGACTTCAATATAAAAATAATTATCATGGCTTGTTGCTAATGTAGGGTAAATTAAAAACGTGGCAGTTAGGACTAAGAGACACCTAGTGATATTCTTGTGTATTGCTTTTCTTTCCCTTGTAGATAAACAGCTCATTCAGTATACAGCCTTCCCACTTCTTGCATTCCTTGATGGGAATCCAGGCTCAGCTGTTGAAGGTGGGACCTCTGCAGCTGAATCCATGTCTTCTGTTGACAAAGAAGTGGACGAGTTTCTGGAGAGCAGTCTGGACCCTGAACCAACTCAAAGCAAATTAGTAAGGCTGGAACCCCTGACAGAGGCAGAAGCAAGTGAAGCCACACTCTTTTATTTATGTGAACTTGCCCCAGCACCAATGGATACAGATATGCCATTTTTGGATAACTAACATAATGGACATTCTGTATATATTCATCAAGATGGAACTATTTATTTAGAGTATGGCTTGGTATCTTTTTGAATTTTTGTAAGTCACTTTTGTTTCAGATTCCACAGTTCCTGTTTACGCAAGGAATCTTCTCCCTACACAAAAAATGGTATTTAAAGAGCTGTTTAACTGGCTTTGTAGCTATCTAAGCTGTCCAGCAGTTAACATACAAGACGTCAGACCAAGTCTATCCTCCTTTATTGTTGTCAGATACTTGGTATTAAGTGTATATAAAAATATCCCACGTAATCAAACATTGTGTCAGTAGTAAAGCTTTGTTTTATGTTCTCATACTTTTAGTTCTATGTATGATTGAGTGAATCAGTAATGATCAGCTAAGAGATCAATAGTATTCTGAATGTTTTCTTTCTATACCTGGGTTTGTTGTTGTTTTTTACTTCTGTTTAAATAAATAACTTCAACTTTTGGGGGGGGATCAGGACCTGAAGTGGACACACTTTCTTATTGATTGTTGGGAGTGGGAGAATGGTACTTGCATTTTGGTGGACTCATTTCTGCTTTAGTTTTATTGGGAGCAAACACATATTGTATTCAAGATGATATTGAATTTTTAAGATGCCCCTAGACATGGGAAAATATTTAAATGTAGATTTAGACATAAGTTTTATAACTGTCCATATCTAGAATCCAAATAGATTCATAGATGCTAGGGTCGGAAGGGACCTCAATAGATCATCGAGTCCGACCCCCTGCATAAGCAGGAAAGAGTGCTGGGCCTATATTACCCCAGCTAGATACACATCCAACCTTCTCTTGAATACCCCCAGAGTAAGGGAGAGCACCACCTCCCTTGGGAGTCCGTTCCAGACCTTGGCCACTCGAACTGTGAAGAAGTTCCTCCTAACATCCAATCTAAATCTGCTCTCTTCTAGCTTGTGGCCATTATTTCTTGTAACCCCCGGGGACGCCTTGGTGAATAAATACTCACCAATTCCCTTCTGTGCCCCCCTGACGAACTTATAGGCAGCCACCAGGTCGCCTCTCAACCTTCTCTTGCGGAGGCTGAAAAGGTCCAGTTTCTCTAATCTCTCCTCGTAGGGCTTGGCCTGCAGGCCCTTAACCATACGAGTGGCCCTTCTCTGGACCCTCTCCAGGTTATCCGCATCCTTCTTGAAGTGCGGCGCCCAGAATTGCACGCAGTACTCCAGCTGCGGTCTGACCAGCGCCCGATAGAGGGGAAGTATCACCTCCTTGGACCTATTTGTCATGCATCTGCTGATGCACGATAAAGTGCCATTGGCTTTTCTGATGGTTTCATCACACTGCTGACTCATGTTCATCTTGGAGTCCACTAGGACTCCAAGATCCCTTTCCACCTCCGTGCCACCCAGCAGGTCATTTCCTAGGCTGTAGGTGTGCTGGACATTTTTCCTCCCTAGATGCAGCACTTTGCGTTTCTCCTTGTTGAACTGCATTCTGTTGTTTTCTGCCCACTTGTCTAACCTATCCAGGTCTGCTTGCAGCTGTTCCCTGCCCTCCGGCGTGTCCACTTCGCCCCATAGCTTAGTGTCATCTGCAAACTTGGACAGAGTACATTTCACCCCCTCGTCCAAGTCCCTGATGAAGACATTAAAGACCCCACTGCCCACACTCTTCCAGGTCGAAACCGACCCATCCACCACAACTCTCTGGGTGTGACCCTCCAGCCAATTCTCCACCCACCGGACTGTGCAGTCATCTAAGTCACAGCCCCTTAACTTGTTCACCAGTATGGGGTGGGATACCGTATCAAAGGCCTTCCTGAAGTCCAAGTATACGACATCCACCCCTCCTCCTGCGTCGAGGCGTTTTGTGACCTGGTCATAAAAAGAGACTAGATTGGTCAGGCACGATCTGCCTGCCACGAACCCGTGCTGGTTTCCCCTCAGCATAATTTGTCCTGCCGGGCTCTCACAATGTGAGCCTTGATGATTTTTTCAAAGATTTGGTCAAGGATGGAGGTGAGACTGACTGGCCTATAGTTGCCCGGGTCCTCCTTCCTCCCCTTCTTGAAAATGGGAACCACATTGGCCCTTTTCCAGTCCTCCGGGACTTGACCCGTGCGCCACGAGCGTTCAAATATTCCCGCCAGTGGCTCTGCAAATGATGTCGGCCAGTGCCTTCAGTACCCTCGGATAGAGCTCAATAGTGCGGGATTACCCTAAATTTATCTGCTACCACTGTGCTGGGGAACACAATGGTGTGGAGGTGGGTGGCTTTCCTCCTCGTCTCCTTCCTTTTGTTCTTGGTTGTGCAGGGCAGCGGTTCCCAACCTTTTTATGCTGCAGTCCAGCAAACTGCACTGTGTGGAGCCCTGCAGCCAAAACACAGGTAAAGCTAGTACCACCTCCCAGGCAGAGGGGTGGGCTAAACTGCTGTCACAGGCCCTGTGGGAGGAGTCGCAGCCTCTCTGCCTGGCTCTGTGGGGCTGTGGTTTGCCAGTCCAGTCACTTCTGGTCCAGCAGCCAGCCCAGGGGTTGGGAACCCCACTCCCTGAGGACAGTATTGGAGAGGCATGTTCCTTTTTCCAGCACTTCCTTCCTTCCTTCCTGGTTCTGCCTCCCCCACTAGCTGGGACTAGGAGCTAAAAGGAGGAATTTTCTGCATGCTGCAGCTGTCCCCAAAAGATGGTATAATAGAAGTAGGAAAATGTCTTTGTTAGAAATGCTTTGGCCTTGTGCCTTTATCTTTAACTCGAAACATTCACATTGATGAGATATAGATGAGGTGTTAAGGGTTGTCTTTTTGTTCTCTGCATCTTAGTTACTCAGTCCATTTGACAACTTAAATTGTGTTATACTTCTAGTAGCTCAAGCTGAAGTCAGTGCCACCACAGACTTAACTTCAGCATCTGAGGGTTGTTTTTTAATTAAGGAATTGCTTTTAAGATCAGGAAACAAAGAACAACAAGAGCTTTAAAACTGCTCCTACAGAGCACATATGGAGGAAGCTGTTAACTCCTAGTATATTAGGCATCCTTTTGTTTGTGAAAGATGGTGGATATTTTTCAATAGCCTAGGCAGTTAATATGTAGACACTGCTTTGGTCCATAGGAAGGGTGGACGTCAGTATGTTTGGAACCAGCTATGGTGCAGGAGGTGCCAGTGCAGAGGAGGTTTTCCATCTGTCTGCTTTTCAGGGCTCTGCTCCTAGACTGGCTGCCAGCCGTGGCTGAAAAGCTCATCTGCCCTGGGTGGATACTGTTGGCAAAAATCACTGAATATAGCCAAGTCTGTTTCATTCCTCATTCAAGAGTAGTGATGGATTATTAACAGTAAGCCACTCTCATGAGAGGTATTTTGCATGCCACCTCAGGACCATTTGATGGCACTTCTTTCTTCAAGGGTTCCAAGACCCTCCTCAGGTGCTCATCTCCCCAAAGCTGTTGGCACTTCCTGAGGTTGCCAGGTTAATTAGCCAGCACTTGGCATTGCCTGATACAGGTTGTACTGCTTATGGTTGTAGCAGTAATAGGTTGTCAATCCTGAGTTTGGCAATGGGGGAACAGACTGTGTCATTTTCCACTGCTCCCCTGCTATCAAGCTTCCCAGCCTGTGAGGAGCCCTGCAAGCTGGATACGCAGGTCAAAGCTTAAGCACCCCAGGTACAGAGGGTTTAAGTCATGGGTTTCCCAAATGTATGCTACAGGGAAGGGAGGGTACACTTTTTTTCCCCTGAATTAAAGTTGGTAGCATACTTCACTATCACACCCCCAAAAGAGGAGGGGGATGTGTGTGGTGTTTTTTTTCAAAACAACATCTTCCATTCACCAGAGATCATACAAGTGCTAAGGTACAGTTTTTTTTCAAAGACCTTTTTCAGCCTCAAGGCCCCCTCCATCACTTCTGAACTTCACAGCACACTGATTGAAAAGAAAATCACTGAGACACCCCTATATTTAGGAAAAATATGAAAAGGGGAAGACTTGAGACTAAAAAAGTTGAGAATTACTGATCTAGCAGGAGCAAGACCTGACATTTGTTTTTTCTATTGCCTGCCCCCTCCCCCCTCCCAAGCCTTGGCCTGTATCTCACTACTGAGGCTCCTGCCAGCCCTAGGAGCAGGAAAAAGGTGGAAGGAATAAGCCATACTAGTAGAACTGTGTTTGCTGGGAGCTCTGGGCAGTGGAACAGAACAGGGCATTGCCTGAGGATGGAAGAGGCTGTAGTTACTGGAGTAGCTGCGACAGATGCAGGGTGCTGCAAAGGGAAGAGAGCATTTACTTTCCCACAGGGCCTTGCAGCACATCCTTTGGCCTTTGCTGCTTTAAAAAAATACTAGATACTCATTAGGGTCATTTAGTAGCACAATGTAATATGTACTGAGGAAGTTTATGACTGTGGTAAGTGAGTTTTAAAAAATTAACGGTAATATATTTTATGAGAAGGAAAAAAAGAAAAATCCCATCAACAGCCTACAGGCAATGCTATCATATTGCTATTACACTGCAAACTGAAGCAGCTCATCAACAAGATCATTTTTGTGCTTAGTGCTACTGCAGGTGCCCTTTGCTGCCTGCAATTGTAGCTTTAACTGTGGAGGCAACTTGATGATGTGCCAAAAAGAGAAAATATTCAGAATCCATTGAATCCAGCCAAAGAACTGGTTTTCACCATTAAGATTTAAACATCCTGGATACAGATCTCATATTATTTTTAATATATTAATTGGGCTATTACTAGATTTGTAGACAGAACTGAAGTCAAGCTGCATATAGAGAAATACATGGATTTGAAGATGCTCTTAATACCTCAAGCAGTGAGGGACCACTCCAGATTTGCCTTGCAGTTCATTTTAATTCAGGACCACACCAACCTGCTTCCTGAATATAGCCAAGTCTGGTTAATTTGGCATTTAAGGGTAATAGTGGATTATTAATAGTAAGCTACTCTCATGAGAGGTATTTTGCATGCCACCTCAAGACATACTGAAAAAACATTTTTACATTTGTAATTTTTTTCATTTGAGGCACAAGTTCTATTCATACCAGCTTACTCTGAAAACTGTATGATCACACGGACACAAACAAATTCAGTACACTACTAGATGAGCATTACATTCTTATGAGGAAGTAAAATAACAGTTTTTTTTTTTTTGCTCTGTACTCTTACATTCGTAAATGAAGACTACCCTTCTGCAAAATGGACTGGTTGTCTGGCCTGTCAAGCCAAGAAAAGCTGAAGAGTATCCAAATACACCGTAAACATCAGCTGGCTTCTCTATAAGATGAATAATTATCAGGAGCAAATTCCACTGTGATTCAGTATCCACGTACATACGGAAGTGACTCGAGTGCTATATACACATCCAGCAGTGACAAACTACTCCAGTGACTAAATTACACGGATTTTACTCAGGATTTATGCTATCCCTTATAGACCTTAAACTGGTTTCTGGTTAATGTACGATTCACAATCTGAAACCTCTCCTTAGGCTTAACCATGCAGGCCCTTGTGCTTTGGGCCAACAGCACAATGGCTACCACACTTGCCCAGAAAGTGAAAAATCCAGGATCTATTTTCTGTACATGCTGCTCCTCCCTCCACACCCACTTGGCAGCAAAGAGTGAGAGGACCATGGGGCCTGAAGGACAGCAGACACAGAATCTGATTCTTTAGAGCTGAGGGGAATCTCCTCAGACTTTAGTTATTGAATAAAAATAGCCACATCTTTATCTGAATTCATTTATTGATAGGTAATAAGATACTCAAAAGGACTGTATGCTAATGATCATCTGCTTCCAAAACTTAAGCCTTGTTTTTGACACAGTCTTGCTTAGTATACACCATTCAGTGTTTGTCAGCAGATTTCAAATAAAAGCTTTAAACACATGTACAATAATTAGCTACATGATATCAGTAGAAACACCAAACATGAGTACATGAAGATGACTGCTGAAGGTTCACTCTCAACCAGATTGCCAAAGTCTCAAGATGTAACAATGGAAGATACAAATACCACAGCTCATGTACTTTAACCACGAAGCACAATAAGCTTTTCAAAAACTGCACAGAACTATGCAAGTTTTTTGTTTTTTTTTAAAACAGACCCAATAGTAAACTCCTTGATACCCAGTCAGATTTTCCAGGTACAAGTCCATCGCCAGCAATGGGCATGCCGGGGACCACTAGCAGAGAGATTAAGCAGAAGCTATTAAAATAGGTCAGGTTCTAACTCCCTGGATTCAAGGAAACTTTTTGTGGCTAGTTGCAGAATGCAAAACTCCTTAACTACTGTAACTTCAACTGCTTTTTCTCCATACTTCTAACCATCAACACATGCCACCACATCCAACCATCCTTTTCAAACACTTGTATCTTTCCTCACTGATTTACTTGAAAGCTCTTCAGAACTTTTTAGATCCAAAACAAATATAAATTGGCCAAAAATGGCACACAAACACAACAATAAATTACCACTATCCCATTTACACTATTAAAACCCCTCCCTAAAAAAAGTGTATTGTAAACCCATGTCCAACATCATACTGTGATTAATTCAGTGCCAGGTGCATATTGTTTTCCAGCATATCCTCTTGTTAGCAATGAGACATAAAACTTTTGTTCTCACTAGCTGCAAGGAGGACATCAGCTCAGAAAGCCCATGTACAAGCTTCTGCAATTAGCATTCACTACATTACATGCCAAAAGTCAGACATTCTGCCCAAAGCAATACAAGCTGTCAGACAAATGTGTAACATGCACCATTTGGGATCTAATTTCTCAATACCTCTTGAAGGCTGACTTTGGAATCAAGGCAACAAGGATTGTCAAAGGCAGCCCCAGCTTGCTACAATTTTGTAAGCAACTCCACCTAATGAAGGCTGCAAGCCATTTTTTCTTGCACCCTTTGCTATTAGAGAAACAATGCAACTGGAGAACTAACACAGAAACGTTTCCAAATTTAAACCTACCATTCCCACAGCGCTAAATCTAGAGCAATCCTATGAATTCCAATATCCTAGCAATTATCAGCGAGCTTGGCTAGAAAAAGTCTTAAGTGAAATGGCAAAAAGACATGATTACAAAGTTAAATCATGCAGAACAAGGCAGGATACACTAGATGTGGCTAACCAAGCGCACACTTATTTACAACTACATTTGGAGTTTGGAATACTGTTAGCTTCAAACAAGTGGCAAAATTAAATACTTCAGGGAAGAAGCACTGCTCAGTCAAAGTCACGGTTTGTAAGAACCAGTGGAGCAACTAGAGTCCACACATACAGCACAATCCCAATCCAGCTGGAAGAGATCTTCACCCAGACTGATGGCCACTTACTAGTCATTGTCTCATAGGAGGAGTCAGGACTGCAAGGAAAAACACAAAAATGTTCCATTAGAAACAAGTTCCAGGACATGCAACTTTTGTTCTCTGAATCCAGACTGATTTCAGAAATCATTACCTAATGCTTTATTTCCAGATAGCTGACCCTTAGTTCAAAATTTTAACCCCCTTAAGTAATGCCTGAGCATCACTGCAAAGAGTAACAGTTTGAGGCAGTAAACTGACAAGTTATTTAAACCAATTTTAAATTAGGATGTAAAATCAGTAGGCAAGGGAACCTTTATTTAAATAGTCTATTTTAATCTTGTTTTGTATTTGCTTTCTTTGGACTATATACAAAGCATTTGATTATCTATATAATATATTGGATTTGAGGTCACTGGATGCAGTAATAAGCTAGTCAAAACAGCTACAAAACATATCAGGCATCACAAGTGAATTAACAGGAGTATATGGCAAGCAACTTAATGACAGTATTTGTGGGTGGATAGGAACTGGGTGGCATTTACTGACTCTGGAAGTGACTCTAGCCTGACTTGCAATCCTACTGAAAGGGTATTCCCAACAATGCTTGACTTTTTTTTTTTTTTGCGTGCATGTCAAGAGTCTTTATAGTTATCCGACCCGAAAACCTACCACCAACTTCAGTAGGTTCTCTGTGCTAGACATTTAATAGTGCATTGAAAGGAAAAATCCCTTTTACAGAAATGCTGCCCCATAATTCATGTCTGTGTATACACATAAGCACACTAAAAATAAGTACGTAAAAAGGTAGTTTTCTGGTAAGTTTCAGAAAGTGGATACATTTCTCGTTGCAGATCCCAAGTATCTTCACGACTGATTGCCGTTTTTGCCTGTCTGTACCTAGCACTGGTGTTAACTTTGGGTTGTGTACACACAATTTTTTTTGTAGTTTAAGAGACACCACTTCTTGATTCTTGAGTATTCTGTGAAACCCAAGAGTTTCAGACCACATCCTGACTTTAAATGCAATTTAATATTTTAACAAACAAAATATTATTAAATCTTTGTGAGCAAACAAAACCCCTTTTTGTTCAAAGTATATGAACAAATCTGAGAGTTCCTACACTTACGATGCAATGGACTGGGTCACAGATAAAATTAGGCTCTACCATCCTTATAGTTAGTAACCTGCTCTAAGATTAGCTTCACTGAGCAAACAGGATTACTCTGGTATAGTTAAGAGAACCAATGCTACTGCTATAAAATAGAAGCTTACATTTGTTTTCAAAAACAATTAATTTAATATGCAGTAGAAAATGATATGAACCTTAAGATTTCCCATAATAGCACACATACCAAACAGAAGATGGATCTTTTTCAAACCATCTGAAATTATAACACTCCTCCAAAATTGTAGTGCCCTACTGTTCAATCCAAGTACATTTTATTAAATACATGTACCTGTACCAGTTGGTGAGAGTCATCATGATATACAGCGAGGCCAAGAAAAGCATGAAATGAAAGAAGGAGTAACTATATGTAACTCCATCCCTTTCATTGTCTATGGCCCGATGGACACCATCTCCATCATCAAGGGAGCCATCACTTCTGGGTACTCCATCTTCTATCAGTGTGGATTCATCACTGGTTAGTGTCAGTTTGTTAACCTGGCTGTTACTGGATGTCCGGATGCTGCATTGTAAGAGAATTAATACAGTAATCAACATTTTAAAAATTAGATGCTAAAATATAAAAAGAGCAAAACCTACTTAAAAACCTGACTCATTATTCTTACCTTGAATAGAGGACACACAACAGAAACAAAATAAGTCCTACGATTCCTTGGGCATCCCACCATTGGACAACCTGATTTTGGCTTGGAACAGTGGTGTTGTTGTAACCAATTATGCTGAGCAAGCTTGGATTGCACTTCCTGTCTGTTGGGGAGAATACATTAGAAATTAAGCAAAACAAGAGTGTAAAACAATTACTTATACAAAGTACTGAAGACAGCGGTATAAGGAATTTTTATGAATTCAGAAAGCAACTTAGTAAACATTACGTTGTATGAAAAACAAAGGTGGTGTTTGAGGAAATAAAGGGAAAACATTCTGAAGAGAATGGTTTAATTATAAATAAAATATCCATGGAGTCTTTTATGGCTCCAAGTGGCTCCTAAACTGAAGCGTAGGAAAAATACACTGTCTTTTTCTACAGAAGAGTGCTTAACCTCCAGCCTGTGGGCCAAATGCACTCCACAAAGCCATCACATCTACCCCATGAGGCTCCCCATAGGTCAGAAAAATTTAGCGGGAGGGGTGGGGGAGGGAATGGTGGCAATTAATATGGCCACCCTCTCCCCTTCTGAATTCCCAAATCCCAAGCACTGCACAGCAGGTTAAAAACAGGGCACACTTCATTGCCCTGCTAGACCAGGCCCAGGCTATGCCCTTCCTGGCTGGATCAAAGCCAGATCAAGCTCATCGAAGAAGGCAAGCCCTGAATTCTCCATATGTGAAACAAGCAAACAAATGCTAGCACAACCTCAGAAAGAGATCTCTCTCACTCCATAAAATAAAGTAGGCTATGCCTGGAATGAAACAAGGGCTCCTGCTTCAGACAGCATATATCATACAGTAGTGCATCCTAATACACTCTTTCAAAGATCTGAACAGGGAGGAATTTGTTTCTTCACTTTTCTTTTAAAGACTAGGAAGTCCCATACAAACTCTATGTTAAAGATGCAAACAGAAGAGTCTACCAGTCAGGAAATGACAAACTGTCATTTAAAGCATGTATTATGATAAAGCCTTTTCTCTCAAATTCAAATATCATCATCCACACAATACAAAAATGGATGCCTCAACTGTATGAGAAGCATAAAATGTATCCATTGGCTGTGGTAGACACAGCATTATGTGCACATCACATACCTGATGTACCTTTACCATCTCAAGGCAACCATTAAGAAGTGTGGCACTGACACCACAAATTGGAGAGGGGACAGGACAGGGCTATTTGATGACGCTTTGTGAAAAAAAAAGGACATCATACTTTGAGAAAAACTGTCTCACCCTGGAGGCAGAACAACAACAGAAATGGGAGGAAAGGAAACAAGAAATTCACAGTTCAGCCCTCCCTTGAACTACCACCATGGCATCTGTCAGTCTGTGGCTCCAGAATCAGCCTTCTTAGCCATCAGCAGACTCATCAACAACCCTTTACTTAACCCGTGGAAGTGATCATCCTTGACCGTGAGGGATTGCTGCTGCCACTGCCAACATACAGGCAGTAGAGTGCAACAGAGAGCTCTCTCTTTGTAGCCTAAAATTTTCATCCTCTCATAATTTAGTACTCTATTTTACAGCAGCAGTTCCCCAATCTGTGGTAGGGGTACAACCTGTCAGTGGTACGCATTAACAGATGGATTATATTTACTTTTTATGGCAAAACCTTGCTGGTGGTACTTAAGGTTGTATCGTTTTTAACTGATGCTGCACAACCCGTCAGAGTTTGATAACTGCTGCTTTACAGAGATGGCACACTTCACCTTTACAAAGAACCACCACCTTTTACAAGCATACACTTTGCCAGACTTACCTGGTTCATTGGTCATAGCTGACCAGGTTAAGTACATTGTGTAAACAGTGATCACTGAAGACTGCAGCAAACCAGATCTTGGCTGAGATTCCTAAAATACAGTAGACACATGGAGAAACCCTTAAGACAGGCAGTTAAAGTAGGTGCTTATATCTATATTAGTACCTTTTAAAAAAATTACACAGAAAAACAAAAAGCATACCTGAATCTTAGGCAAAATTGACATTACAGAGGCACCAATACAAAGCAGCATATTAACACTGATGAATGCTTTATTCTCAGAGCAGCCTTCTGGATGAGTGTAATAAACATAAAACAGGATGACAGCTACCAGAGACAGCAGATAATTTACAGCCGTAGCTGACAGCAAAGCTGCAAAAGAGAGAAAGCAATTAAGTAGGCTGAAAAATGTGGAGCAATACCTTTTAATATTTTCTTGACTGTGGGTTTTTTCTTTTAAAGTAGAACATTATAAAAAAAACTGGAACAAGACAATGGCTATAGAGAGATGCCAAGTACTGAAACTTAACTTACCTAATTAAAACCATTAAAATGATAACTGGAGGAGGGATCTTTTTTATACTGTATCTACATAACACCTGGCAGAATTCTTCCTAGTGTCTCAAGGCACTATCATAAAAAGTAAAATACCACTAATCAACAGGAAGTTTGGAGCACTAACAAAAAACTCAAATATAGGAACAAGAAGCTGGATAAGGCAAGTTGAGGAACCTACCTAAATTAAATTAGATTGTTGCTGGCCCTTAATATCAATAAGTCAAGTCATGGGTGGAGCATTTTTACAAGCAGCTTATTCCTGAATAACCTTTTTCAACAAGCCTGAGAGGTTATATAACATCAAGTGAAAGACTCCAACTTAGCATAAATGATACAGCCTAACTCAGAGAATGGGAAGAAATTCTGGTTTTGAAACCAGCATCTTTGCTTATGAGGTATTTGGGTAAAATAGCATTAACACACTGCATTCTTACATCTCACTAAGTTTAACGCGCACTGAACTGTAGTACTCTCTTCCTCACCTGCATACCAGCATCTTGAATTTCCTTCCTCCATTTTTTCAACCCAAGATTCATTCCAGGAGTGGGCAAAATCAATAAGCAAGACCAGCTGAATAAGAATGAAGCAGAAGGCACCAGCCATGCCTACATAAAACCACACTGAGGACAACAAGGTAAAATTAATTCAGAGTAATGGAAGATTTACTTGCTTGTTCTTAGAAGTCTATTTCCTATGAGTATGCAAAAAACCCTACCCAAACCTATATAGATCTTTTACAGCTAAAATATCAGCATGCACTTACTTTGTTTTAAACAGATTATGACTGCATAATATGGAATAAAATGGAATCCAGTGTTATCTTACCAGTAGTAAAAGGTCCCTCTGGGATAAAAAAAGCCCCAACGCTAATTGCTACTGCTGTAGCAAACTTAAAAAACCAGAATCTAAAAGGGAAAAAGGAGAAATAGAACCATCAATAATTCCAGGGGAAAAAAAATGTACACTAAACTTAAATAGTTAAACATGTTTTAGGGCCTAGAAGTTCAGAATTTAAAAGTTCTTATTTTCTAGCACATTTCTGATTTCTTTTCCTTGCTGGGCAAATCTGAAAACTGTATTTGCCAACTGCTCCTAGGAAATATTGCTCACTGAATTAAAATATCTTTTGTGCCAAGGCAATGAAAGGAATGGAGTCTAATTAGGATTTATTTTTTGTTCTCTTTACAACCTGTACCTGAATAACTGCAAAGTTAAAAGCCAGTTTCAAATTCAAGTTTCTTAACTAAATAGCATTATATGGTAAGCCAGAGAGGCCTATCTGTATGGAGTTTAAGAGTCAGAATAGTTTTGTCTGAATTGTTTTATATTTAAAGTTTTAAGCATTTCATCAGGGGATGTTGTTGGGAATAAAATACATTTGTGGTCTTAAACTACAAATACTTTTAAAAAAAATCTGGCCCGTGTATTCATGATGGTTGGCTTTGGACCCTAACTGAACATTTGTTATTGAAAATTTTGGATTGTTGCATTAAGAAGAAGTCTGCAATTACCTAACTTCTTTAATGACTTGCAGCTAATAAATTGCAGCTACTGAGACTGACAAAGTTCTTTGGGTGAATCTTAGATCTTTTATTAGACCAACTTAAATAGTTGGAAAAAAAAAATTCTTAGCGAGCTTTCAGGTTTAAAAACCTTCATCAAGCCTCTGCAGTTGGTATATGCTCTAGCTTAGCACTTCTGAGAATCAGGGAATAGAAAATGAAGAATACATAGTCAGTAGACACCTATACAAAGCTTGCTTTAACCAATTTAAGACACGTAAAAATAAGTACAGGCATTCTGGTCCCTGCAGCATACCACAAGCCACAAATCTTTAGTACAGTCAGTCACCCATGAGCTGCCTTGAGATCCTTTCAAGGGTGCCACACTACGGACTAAAACACAAGGCCTACACTATTAGGCATGCATACCAGCTTCACAAGGGAAACCCACATATTGCAAACCGGAATCCACAGTTTTAAAAATATTCTATCTGCTGCAGTCCGAGTTCTTTGTAACAGAAAAATTGTCTTGTTATTATTCAAAAAAATTATCAAAAACTAAGAGCTGGCATTTTCCAACCTTTTCCAAAAGTTCTCAACCTTTTTAGACTTAAAAAGGTTGAGAACTACTGCTTTAGTACAATAAAACAGAAGCTTCAAAATGCAATCTACAAACAGGCAGTTAGACAGGCCAAAGCTACCATGGAGCTGAGGATGGCAACCCAAGTAAAAGACAATAAGAAATTGTTTTTTAGATCTATAGGGAGTAAAAGGAAGGCCCAGGGAGGAATAGGACCCCTGCTAAATGGGCAGAAACAATTGGTGACGGACAGAGGGGACAAGGCTGAACTCCTCAACGAGTTCTTCGCCTCAGTGTTCCTAAGCGAGAGGCATGACAAGTCTCTCACTGGGAGTGTAGGGAGGCAGCAGCAAGGCACCAGACTTCCATGCGTGGACCCTGAGGTGGTGCAGGGTCACTTGGAGGAACTGGATGCCTTTAAATCGGCAGGCCCGGATGAGCTCCATCCGAGGGTACTGAAGGCACTGGCCGACATCATTGCAGAGCCACTGGCGGGAATATTTGAATGCTCGTGGCGCACGGGTCAAGTCCCGGAGGACTGGAAAAGGGCCAATGTGGTTCCCATTTTCAAGAAGGGGAGGAAGGAGGACCCGGGCAACTATAGGCCAGTCAGTCTCACCTCCATCCTTGGCAAAATCTTTGAGAAAATCATCAAGGCTCACATTTGTGAGAGCCCGGCAGGACAAATTATGCTGAGGGGAAACCAGCACGGGTTCGTGGCAGGTAGATCGTGCCTGACCAATCTAGTCTCTTTTTATGACCAGGTCACAAAACGCCTCGACACAGGAGGAGGGGTGGATGTCGTATACTTGGACTTCAGGAAGGCCTTTGATACGGTATCCCACCCCATACTGGTGAACAAGTTAAGGGGCTGTGACTTGGATTACTGCACAGTCCGGTGGGTGGAGAATTGGCTGGAGGGTCGCACCCAGAGAGTTGTGGTGGATGGGTCGGTTTCGACCTGGAAGAGTGTGGGCAGTGGGGTCCCGCAGGGCTCGGTGCTTGGACCAATACTCTTTAATGTCTTCATCAGCGACTTGGACGAGGGGGTGAAATGTACTCTGTCCAAGTTTGCAGATGACACTAAGCTATGGGGCGAAGCGGACACGCCGGAGGGCAGGGAACAGCTGCAAGCAGACCTGGACAGGTTAGACAAGTGGGCAGAAAACAACAGAATGCAGTTCAACAAGGAGAAATGCAAAGTGCTGCATCTAAGGAGGAAAAATGTCCAGCACACCTACAGCCTAGGAAATGACCTGCTGGGTGGCACGGAAGTGGAAAGGGATCTTGGAGTCCTAGTGGACTCCAAGATAAACATGAGTCGGCAGTGTGATGAAACCATCAGAAAAGCCAATGGCACTTTATTGTGCATCAGCAGATGCATGACAAATAGGTCCAAGGAGGTGATACTTCCCCTCTATCGGGCGCTGGTCAGACCGCAGCTGGAGTACTGCGTGCAATTCTGGGCGCCGCACTTCAAGAAGGATGCGGATAACCTGGAGAGGGTCCAGAGAAGGGCCACTCGTATGGTTAAGGGCCTGCAGGCCAAGCCCTACGAGGAGAGATTAGAGAAACTGGACCTTTTCAGCCTCCGCAAGAGAAGGTTGAGAGGCGACCTGGTGGCTGCCTATAAGTTCGTCAGGGGGGCACAGAAGGGAATTGGTGAGTATTTATTCACCAAGGCGCCCCCGGGGGTTACAAGAAATAATGGCCACAAGCTAGAGGAGAGCAGATTTAGATTGGATATTAGGAGGAACTTCTTCACAGTTCGAGTGGCCAAGGTCTGGAACGGGCTCCCAAGGGAGGTGGTGCTCTCCCCTACCCTGGGGGTATTCAAGAGAAGGTTGGATGTGTATCTAGCTGGGGTAATGTAGGCCCAGCACTCTTTCCTGCTTATGCAGGGGGTCGGACTCGATGATCTATTGAGGTCCCTTCCGACCCTAGCATCTATGAATCTATGAACAGGAAGAGAGCACAAGATACCAATGACACCACCAAGGCCTCTGGACCCTGCAATGGCAGAAAGTTATTACATGAAACAGGCCCAGGGGGAAAACAAAAAAACAACAACACCAACAACAGGAAAGGAAAACAACGGTCCCTCCTCCAAATTCCTTTTGCATCTCAGATACAGCAACTGGTTTAACCCTAATCATGTACACAAGACCAACCAGCCAGGCTATGGAAGGGTCTTTCCAGTATGACTGGGAGCCCCAGTACACCCTACCCAATCTGCAATTCTTCAGGTGAAAAAACTTGTTCTTTTATTACTATTTAAATTTTCCATATTCCAAGACAAATTAGCCAAAACAAATTCCAAATCCAAGAGTCAGTCCAGAACCACGCCTACTACTGGCAAACATCCTCTACCCTCATCTGGGGCTTCAGAGGTTTCCAAATCCTTTGGCAAGCATCCTACTTGCAGACCCAAGCCCGCAGGTCCCCCTGAGTTTGCTTGCCCTCAGCCATATGGCTACAGGAGCAAGCTGAGGAGTCTCCCCTTTCCATAAAGTGGCATAAAGCAGAGACCTTCCCACTCCAGCAGCTAAGTGGGAGGTTTACTATACATGACCTTGGCAGATACTATTCCCAGTGCCAGGAGAGCGGTCGTCCCGGGGTGGAGCTAGGAAGACCACCTCCGTGGTCACACTATTTCCCTTTCCAGACAAGCACAGAACTATGCTTGATCTGAGCCCACAAAACAAGCACAAAACCAGAAGCCAAGTCATGAATTTAGGGTGGGGACGGAATCACTGGCCTTTTGTAGATGTGTACTGTTTTCTAAACTGTGTGTACTGATTCACACCACAGAGTCTGAATCAAATTTCAATTCGAATTAAGAGTTAATAGACTACCAGCCCCTTAACAGACCCAATTTGCAGTCGGCTGTGTGTGGGCTCATGCAATTAGCATTGGAAGCAATTAGGCAGGGATAACATAAGCCTTTTCAAGCACTGCTCCATTGTTACAAACCTACTGATGGTTATCTAAAGTGCTATTCCAGAAGCATAATGAGTGCAACTAACCTGAGTACAACTTATGACTGTCTCAGACAATATGTTGGTTGGGGGGGGGAATCTTGCCCCTTTCTTCACAGACTAGTAGCCCATGTGCTTGGGCCGAGCTGGGGCTTAGGATAGTAATACTTTGTCACAGCAGGGTGCTGTTGGCACCTCTAACTTTGTATCCGATAGCCTCTGTTGCCTTGCAAAAATCCAACTGAATTTCCCTTGCAGGGACTGATCGTTTTAATGCTTATCTGCCAAGTTCCTAAGGATGGTTTTTTCCTAAAAACAATGCCATATAGGCATGTTAATTCATTCAGTTTAAACTGCCCTGTTTGGACTACCCTAGTCCGCATTAACTTTAATCCTCCTTCAATGAGAATTAATTCAGACTGGAGCCAATTTTAATTCAGACTACAGTGTCTACATGCATCTAGTTATGGCTGTAATCCGGATCAAACCTTGAAAAACAAGGTCTATAGATGTCCATCTTGGCCTACTACAAGCAGCCAGAGGCCCTAAAGCCTGCGATTCCATATAAGCATGGGACAACAGGAATAGAAGGCATGCTAGCAGCATTCCTTGTCACTTCTCCCCTTGAGCGTCAAGCCCATACATCCCCTTGACAAAACCTGATCCAACTCTCCACCTCACATGACAGCCATAACTCACTGAGACCGCTTTCTGCAACTCTGACTTCTACCACTTGGTTCTGCCTGCATCATCAAGCCAAGCTAAGCTAAGCCTGCAGTTGGTGGCTGCCAGCCAACCGATTTGAAATGCATCACTGGTTACTGGGCAGAAGGGCAGGGATTCCTACCTCCACTCCCAGTCACGAGATCCTTGCTGAAACAAGAGATCTTAAACCGAACGTAGGCAGAGTTGATAGATAGGTAAGGGGACAATGCCAAGGAGAGAAAAAAAACTGGTGAAAGGGAGACAGGAAGGAGCCTGGGATGGAAATTCTCCACAGAGCCTACCTCTGCTCCTGACTCTTTTACCCAGTTCTGTGTACAGCTGTTTTTAGTACAGCTCCCCTTCAGCTGCATACTCCCCAGGCTGCTGTTGGGAATATGCCACCATATAAGTTCCTGCTTGTTTGAAGCCTCTAGAGTCCAAATCAAGTCCGGCACTATCGTCTCAGGTTACGGATCCTTTTGGCACTCACCCTAAGAACTGGGACCTGTGGTCTTAACTGCCTTCTCCCTGGGACTTCCCGAATTCCCCCATAAGCTAAGCACACCCAGAATTCCTGCCATGTGGCTTCTCAGGGTTCACAGGTTAACTCTTCAGGTGTATGAGAAAAGCATACCAAACAGACTTTGCATAACTAATCTTTTAGACTGCACTAGAAACACAAAGATTGGAGGGAGAGGGGATGGGAAACCCTGCCACTATAACCAACTGAAATACCATATGCATTGGAAAAAGTGTATTTTCTCTCTTTTCCTTCTTGGAAGCAATAAATCATTTTTTGCTAAAGCTTTAAAAGAAAAAAAAATATCAAGCCTTTATGGAAAAAACTTAAGATCAAATGGTTAAAACAATTATAACAGCCTGTCTTCAGTAGCTTGTAACTGGAGCTATGAGACCTCAGCTATTGGTGGAACTACAGTACACTGAACATTATAAAAATCTGCCCTGCAGACAAATGTCTAATATTATACACACAAAAAAAACAAAAAACAAAAAACAAGCAATGATATAAAAAGGAAAGTTTAACTAAGCGATTCTCAACCTCTGAGCACTTTCTTTTCCATGCTATTGCCACCACACTCTGCTCTTCATGGCCCCCATGTTGAGAACACACGATCTAGTTCCCCAGGGGCACAAATTTCTGCTACTGTGGGGAAGACAAAAGAATTGGAAAGGCATGCTACTTTGGAATTTTAAAAAGCAATAAACCCTACTTCAAATCTAGACTGATTTAGATCATTAATCAGGTACTTTATTAGTACCAGTTTCTGAACTTGTGCAGTTTTATTCCTCCTTAGAAGTGACTTTGATTAAAAGAAATAAATGAACAGAGTAGGTTCATCCTGACATGTTACATATTTGATCCCAGATCCCTTTCAGAATACTTAGAAGTTCATTCTACATAACCAGTGTAACTGCTGTGATATTTCAGTCCTGGGATATAGCCTAAAATTGTAAAAGCATTTTAGCAAACTCCACGTAATCCTCACAGTTTTGTCGGGTTTTGTTTTGCTTATGCTAACAAAAACAGGAACCATTAGAAATCAGTCATTTTACTGTTATGAATTTGCACAAAGGCGGTGACCATTCCAGCTAATTGAGGTCTGATGGCTGTAACTTTTGCATCACTGAGAAAAGCTGACAGATTAAATTTGAGTATGTACAGAGCTTCCAAGTTCTGTAAGTCTTGCTGTGATTTAAAGACTACAGCTGAAACTAAATACATACCAACTACAAAAAATAAAAACATGATTTACATAAAAACTACCCTTAATAGGTATCACTGAAGAAATCACTGATGCTCACGGTAATGACAGAAGCCTCATTTATGAATTATTTAGTAATAAATCAAAGCCCTTTAAAGTGACTAGATGTTTTTTTCATTGTACACAATGTGTTATATTATTCTTCTTAGTAGCCTGCCAGAATCTATATTATTCTTCTTAGTAGCCTGTGATATCACTAAAACAGCAATGCAGTTTTGGGTTGGAAAGTTCAACCTCAGAAACACACATCATCAGGAGATTCCTAGACAATTTTATCTACCACAAAAAATACGGAATTGGCATAGAAGAGTTCCATACTACAACAGATTTGTATACACAGTCAGGTGGATTTTTGGTTGTAGCCGTGTTGGTCTAAGGACATATGCAGGCAAGGTTCTTTGGGCAGATGCGAGATATCTTTTATTAGACCAAATGAGTAGTTGGGAAAACGTTCTTAGCAAGCTTTTGGGTACAATCACCCTTATTCAGGCATAGGAAGTCTCTGCTGTTCTGAGACTCCAAGGAATGAGAGAAGCTAGAAGTGTGACAGGATGACAGTGAGAATCTAAGTAGGTGCAAATTAGGAAAACAAAAAGGTAGAGGAGGGAAGGGAGGGGGGAAAAAAAGCAGGAGGAAAAAAAAAAGTCAAAGGTGAGTAAGGGAGACCTTACAGTAGCAATAATTCAAGGTAGAAAAGAGGCTGTCTATGAAAAAGGAAATGAATGGAAATTAGGAAGATAAAGGGCAGAAAAGTAAGGGAGGGGAGAAAAGTAGACCAGCTCAGATATGGAAGGTACCTGGTGAATCAGATGTCAGGCAGGTAAGAGCACTTTTGAAAACAGGTTTTAGGGCATCCTCAGTTTAAAACTATGCCAAAAAGACTTTATACCCCTGTAGAGGAAGGGTGAAAAGATTCAGTAAGAGAAGGGTGTCAAATTCACCTGTCTTGTGGGATGGATAGCAGGGTGTGCGATAGCACCAGCTGCAAGGGTTAATGCAGCTATCACTTGACCAGAGCCACCAACACATGTCCCCAGCAGCACTCTATACCTGGGATGTCAGTGGTAGACCCCTTACCCTGTCTGCCCCACTCCTCAATCTCCAGACCCTCGGGAGCTCTACGAGCCAGACAACATGGCTCTGTGGGCTGATTCCAGCTCACACTGTATATTTAACACCACTGAAATAAGGAATTGGTACTACTAGGTAAAGTGCCCATTGTTAGGTTTGTACATTAATTTTAGAAGAACTATGTTCAAGGCACTTGTGTTGGCTGAATGTAGCAAACAGCTGCACTTCTTGTTTATATAAAAAGCATGATGAAAGAGTTATTCGAGATACTGGCTTAGGAGTAGTTTGAAGGCATATTCCCAGGATGGAAAAATAAGGAAAAGACTATTTTTTTAAATGCCAGTTTGATCTGACCTATTCTGTCTCTCTCAATAGCTATGTTTAATACTGATGGGTATATACTGTAATAATTTTATTTATCGATAATAGAAGTAGAATTTTGGAAATATACAAACAACAAGCATGAATAACATCTACTTTCCCCTGAAATCCACGAATTAAGTTCTGTGAAGTTTTAATTCCAGCAGGCTTGGGCAACAAAGAATTCATTTTTAGAGAAAACCATGAGAAGAATCAAGCACCCCAACAAACCACTTTGCAAACATGTCCAACCTCATACTGAAGCGGGCTTAGGGTTTTCTATTATGCTGAATATAAAATAAAAATGACCACCCCGTCTTTATTGCTCAGATGTTTGTAGGCAATACCAAGTGAATTTTTTGCAATTTAATCACCTTGGGGTGATCACACCCAGGAAGTCTAGGTGTTGGCAGTTTTGTGGCTGTTGTGGAACTAGGATTACATTTAGTGACTTAGCCGCCTAAAATCTGTATTAAGTGCCATTTTGATGTTTCAGAAGTATAACAGGGTATCAGTCATGCTGTTTCTCTTTGTCAAACTTGCCTACCTATAGCATTTCTTTGCTAACTGAACTATCAGACTTTCTCCTTCTTAAAATAAATTAATACCATGGCCAGTGTAGGTACCAAGCTCGAATCTTACTGATATTTTTGGCATACAAAATTGTTAACTAAAACACGTCATTAGAGAAGCAGGGCTGAAAGAGACCTTACAAGGTCATCTGCTCCAGCCCCAGGTCAAGGCATGATCATCCCTGACTAAACCACCCCAGCCAAGTGTCTGTCCAACCTGCTCTTGGAAGGGAATATGAAGCTAAAGAAAGAAGATTCCACAATTTTGAGTTAGCTTGTTAAAAATGCATAATCACTATCAGAATCAGGAAGTCCTTCCTAATCACCCACCTGAATTCTCTGCTACAGCTTGAGGCCACTGCTCCTAGTCCTGTCCCCTACAGCAACAGAAAAAGCCCATCTTCATCCTCTCTATAAATCGCCTTACAGGTATTTGAAAACTTGTCTAATCCCCCCTCCCCCCACATCTTTTTTCCCCAAAAAATAACCCTAGCTCTTCCAGCCTTCCCTCATAAAACTCTTGCTTCCTAGGCCCCTCATCATTTTCATCGTTTTATCCATGTCCTTGAAATGTGGGGCCCAAATACTCTAGGTGAAGCCTCAACAGTGCTGAAGAGAGAAAGAATCACTTCCCTTGATTTGTGACATTCCTGTTGACACAACCCAGTATGCTACTGGCTTTTTTGGCAACAAGAGCACACTGTAGGCTCAAATTCAGCATATGGTCTACTGTAAGCCCCAGGTCCTTTCCTGTAGTACTGCAGCCTAGGCAATCATTCCCCACTCTGTATTTATGCATGCAATTATTTCATCGAGTGGAGGACTGCATTTGTCCTGGATGAAGCTGATTTGCTTGATTGTGGATCATTTTTCCAAGCTATCCAGGTCATGCTGGATCCCAGCCCAGCCCTCCAATGTCTACAACTCAACCCAACTTGTCGTTATCTCCTGGGTGTCACTATGCTGGGGTTTGCTATTTTAACATACAACTGCATGAAAACTGCATTGTGCAGCTTAATGCAAAGTCCCTAGATAGTCAAGTTGAAAGGAATGTGATTTCTATAACACAGTTAGTGGGTAACTGGCACTTCTACAAGCTTGTTGGACCTCCTGGAATTCCTAAGATGACAGTTTATCTTGGATAGGTTAGAGGCAGTATGTTTACTTTCAAGACATGTCTGGATAGACTTCCCCCACCAATAGAATTCAAACACTAAGATTAAGTTGCACAAGTGATAGCACTATTTTGCATTATTTTACACACTAAATTTGTTACGACTTCCCTTGAAACATTTGATTTATGAGCTTGCTATATAATTCCAGCTGCTATGAAACTCATTTCAAAGAGCTGATGTAACTGGAATGCTTCACTACTGGACGCAATCTTCACAATAGCTATGCCATGCACATTCATCCTTGTATCTTACCCATTATGCACTGCCGCTCTTGGATCACTGCTGCTCTTCACCTTGATCATCAATAAGGAGAACAGAAGGAAGAACATTGCCAAACCAAAGCACACACGATACACTGCTTTGTACCCAACTAAGACATCGCAATTCACGTGGCCATGCACACCAGGAAGAGATGTTCCGATCCCTCCATCACAAAAACCAGGAATCTATGATTAACACAAAAGGTTTCAGTGATCTGTGAGATTTCTATGAGCAAATTTTGAATTTTAATAATTTTTCAGTATTCATGAACCTGTATATTATTTCAACCACCTCATATACATTGATTATCCGACATTCTACAGCTGCATGATGCATGCATATAAGATTATCTATAATTCAGTGCATGGGTGAGAAAGTTTTTGAAAAAAAAAAGAATATACAGAAAAAAAGGCTTAATCATACAATCAGAGACATCATCAATTTTTTGGAATCTACAATGAAAGTTCAATTTGCTGTTTCAAAGCAGCAGATAATAAGTAATTACTTCAGGGCTCTACTAATTACTATGCTGGTGATAAAAATCCACAAACCATGCACTGAGAAGACAGCCTTGCTTAGGTCCATTTGAAATTAAAAAAAAAAAAATTGGGAGGGGGAGAAGCGTAGCAAGACAACCAATAAACATTTCAGTAAGTTGATAAAAAGGAAAACTGGAAGCATCTTTTTTCAGTCTGTACCAAGATACCAGTAAACCTTTAAAGTGATACACTATATAACCATGTTTATGGTGACTGAAATTACTTTCAGACTTTTCAAGGCAACTGAAATTACTTTGGCCCATGTTCTAAAGTAATTACTTATTAAACAAAAAAAAAGAACAGTTACAAATAGTGTTTTAATGAAGGATAAATCACAATGCACTCCTTAATCTATACCCAAAAGTATGATATTTAGCAGGGATAACAATGATCCAGAAAACTGAAGAAACAAGGACACATTTAGTATAAAATGTCTGTGTCATATCAGAATGAAGTTAATCTTTGAAGGAGCTGGATTAACTGTCACATAAAACATCTAACTAATTGAAAATGAAAGTCTATCACAAAAAGTGTTTTATGTAATATACCATTAGTGATTTAACCTATAGTTTTACTAAAATACCACAATGGGCACCTCCAAATGAGCATGCATATGCATTATGCAATACTGCAGACCCATCTGTGGCCCAGATGCTGGCCCCAGCCTCTCCTACCCCACCTGGGACAATGTGCCACATGCACAGGGGTTCCCCTTGGACAAGTAGAAGCAGCACATATTGTTGTTCTGAACTCTCTGATTTCTACTGCCAAAAAAACACCTTAAAAAGTGTATCAATAGATAAAAGTAAGAAAAATGTCAGATTTCTATGAACTAGGTTTATGTATCAAATTATTACATATAAAGTAATCTCTATGCACACATAAAAACCATGTGCTGCAATCTTTATTTTACATGCAAATACATCTGAGCAGCTCTGGACCCAAGAACTAAACTTTACTTCCAGAGGATATATAACAGGAGAACTGTCTGTATTCTATCAGTAACTGCTTATCCTTAAAACAGAACATGTAAAACATTATACACTGAATGATGACTGTATGCAGGCCTGTTTACCGGTAGCAGAACAAGTATTTTGTAACTTCAAGTCAGTCATGCTTTTATGGTGCTGTCTGGCCATTGTGAAATATCCGTTCTACCAAAGCACGTTAAGCAAATAAGTAATCTGACCTTCTTCAGCTGTTCTTCCATGCCTGGTATTAACATCACACAGGCAACAGTCACTCCAAGAAGCAAAAAGAAAGCATAAGTCAATCTTGTTATGGTGGAGTTGTTTCCACTGGGGCAGCATCGACACAGCAAACATGGAGTACTGCCGCATAGGCATGGTATCTAAGGAGAAATGATGGAGCAGTGTTAAAAAGGATCAGAGTTGTTTATGTTCATATTCAAATATTTAACCAGGTTGCACAGACTGCTAAAATTACTGGCAGAAAATACTTTAAGATCATTCAGTCCACCTCCTCAACAATTCAAGATTATTCCCTATAACATTCTATAAACCCTTCTAATGTTATGAAGCTCATCAGGACTGCATCACTGCACGAGGAAGATTATTTTTGTATTTCAAAAGCTGCTGTTAACTTATTTGGTAAAAGAGTTCAGAGTTTGGTTTTTTGGGTTTGATAGTTTTTTAATATTGCACAATCTTCATTTATTTGTGTATAAGTGAATTATAAATGTATTATTAAATAATAGTCAAACCAGGCTTGCTTACCAGTTTACTGTTCTTGGGATTTAACCTATATGCTGACATTACATATTCTGTATGAAAACTATCTGGTATGTGTCTGTATGACAGCAGGCAAAAAGACAGACAGGTCACAATTGCTACCATGACTTCTGAGCATCAAGTAATACACAGTTAATGAATCAGAGTCCAATCTTTTGACTGAAAAAAAATAAATGCTATAAACACATTGAGAATTCAGGTGACCCTCAGTTATCTAACAAGCAATTTGCACAATTTAGAAAGGGATATAAAGTACAAGAACAATATAAAAATGGAAGAGACTCTATTCATAGGTAACAAATATTTATAGTTGCTCAGCATTCTTCTCTCCCTTTGTTGCTGATACCCTGGGAAAGCAAGTTACATCTAAGGGCAAAATAAATTAGATGAGAACACAGTTTACCCTACATAGAGGGGAAAAAAAGGCCACTTCACATTAAAAATCTATATTTTAGCCTTTAGCAATGTTCTCACGTGGACAAGCCAATATTTTATTAAAATGAGAGAAGGACTTTGTTAGGGAATGTCAAACACGTGATACCCAATGAATATGGGTTACCTCAAGTTACTTTATTTCTAAATACATTGTTCATCCTAATTTAGTTACCAGGGATGACCATTTTTACATGGTGGCAAATCTATCCAATCTTCAGTTGTCACATAATTTTGCAGCAAAGGTGTTTGGTTAGTACCATCAAGATCAAGCAATGCTGGTTCTCTGTAGTCTATATTACTGCTGTTACTGCTGACTTTCCACCCCTTCCGTATTGCTGTTCTTCAGGATTGGAGCAGTCAAAGAGCTACCAGACTACTCTATTACAAAAGCATCTTTTCAAATGAGCCACAGAAGTGTCTTGGTTGTGCAATCCTATTGTCTTCCCTCTACTACAGATTCATCCTGAAAAAGCCTGCAGTACTCTTCTAGTTCTGCTATTGATTTTCATCCATTATTTACAGCTGGAGATGTGTCTGCCATTTTGTGAGACAACTGACTGGCAACTGTCATAGAGTGTTTGTGCTTGGTGGGTGCTTGAACCTAGAGCATCTTAACCTGCTTCCTACTTGAAGCTCTAACCCCAACTTCTTCCCCAAATAGCCTCTATCAATCCTGAATGATCCAGAATCTGTGCCCTGCCCCAGAATCATCTGCATCTTTCCAAAGGTTTATAAGTATCCTCTGGTAGCATAAGGGATGGCAAAGATGGGATTTACCTGATACTTGTCAGAAAACTTTGTGCAGAAACTGTTGTAGAGAGTCACCACTCTAGAAAACTATCCCAATCAGCAGTCTTGAGTACCAAAATGACTGCGGAGGCTGCCACCTCCTACTCATTAAATGAAGGGATCTTGTAGGAGTGCGTATGCAGAGACATACTAGAGGCTAGCAACAGCACAGACAGCAATATTCTCCTTGCCGGTGCACTGTAAGCAGTGAACTTTCATGGAAGCCATAGCTTTGTTTTTACTAGTGCCTTTTAGCTATAATCTCAACTTCTGGGGGGCAGGAGGGAATCTTGCCTTAAACACAACTCCCATCCATGTGAACTCCACACACATGAACACCAAATGCACAGTAGTTTTCTACACATGCATTACTACTACTACTGTGGGATCACATCCTTATTTCAAGGAAATATAGTAAGAAAAAAGTATTGATAACCAACAACCACTTTTCCCCCCCCTTAAAACTAGGTAGGTTTCAAGAAGACCATGAGTAACATACCAATTCCACCTACAAAACTCCACTCAGCAATAAGTGTGACAACTAATTAGAATTGATACCACTACTTTATACAAAAAGATGCTCAAAATATCAGAGGAAGATTTTTTCCTGACATACTACCGTATGAACCACTATGTACAAATGAATTTACTTTTTTAGGCCTGACAAAGCAAAAGCTGGATAAAAAACAACTCTGTGAAGGTGTCAGTTGTTAGGAAGCTGTTCAGGAGAATAGACTGCCACATGCAAGATACACTGGAGCATCTGAAGAAGTCATGCCTATGGGGGTGGAATTTTTGGCCAAAAGGACACATGAGCAGGCTAATCTAAAAACGTTCCATGCTATTCTTTATTCTTATGTTTTATAGATTTCATAGACATTTGGGCTGGAAGAGACCCCGGAGGATCAGAGTCTAGCCCCTGCCCCAGGGGCAGGAAGTCAGAAGGGATCATAGGATCCCAGCAAGATAAGCATCCAAATGTGTTTTGAAGGTGTTCAATGTGGGTGCTTTAACCGCCTCAGGTGGCAGTCTGTTCCAAACCTTGGGGGCTCGGACAATGAAGAAGTTCTTTCTTATGTCCAGCCTGAACCCGTCACAGTGGAGTTTGTGACCGTTCGATCTTGTCATCCCTTGGGGGGCTCCGGTGAACAGTTGTTCCCCCAGATCCTGATGAGCACCCCGATAAACTTATGGGTGACCATCAGATCACCCCTGAGCCTGCGCTTTTGCAGGCTGAATAGCTCCATCACTCTCAGCCTCTCATTGTAAGGTCCATTTTCCTGACCCCTGATCATACACATGGCTCTCCTCTGCACCCTCTCAAGCTTTTCCACATTCTTTCTGAATTGTGGAGCCCAAAACTGGATGCAGTACTCCAGCTGCAGCCTCACCAAGGCCAAGTACAGTGGGAGAATGGTGTCCCGGGATCTGCTTGAGAAGCATCTATGGATGCAAGCCAGTGTTTTGCTCACTTTACTACCCACAGCATCACACTGAAGGCTCATGTTCATCTTGTGGTCAACCATGACCCCCAAGTCCCTTTCATCTGTACTGCTAACCAGCATTAAGACTACCGAGCCTATAAGGATGCTGCAGGTTTTTCCTCCCAAGGTGGAGAACCTTGCATTTTCTGGTGTTGAACACCATCAGGGTCTCGTCCACCCATTTCATGAGTCTGTCCAGATGTGCCTGGATGTTAACAAATAATATTTTGGTTTCTGGTTTAAATAGGTCCCTGAGACACAGAATCATAAATGACAAACCCAGTCAGACCTGTTGGATAAGCATGGCTTATGCATACTGCACATTATTCTTATATTGGACAATGTCATTCAACTCAGGTGACACCTGAGGGCTTACAGAGATCAGGACAGTCTTCATACCATGCATCTACCCCAACAATTTAAGTACCCAAGCCTTTGACTGAGTAAGGCAGCACTCAGGAAATGTAAGCAGAAAAGCAGGTTTGGGCCATTTGATTTGAGGGAGCAAAGAGGAGGGAAAATGAGCTTAAGCACTAGTAAGATTGTTTGAGTAAGATAACACATAAGTGAGTATGTATTTGTCCGGAAAGCTGCAACCTGGATCTGCAAATCACTCTACAAAAGTGACTGAAAAGATTAAAAAAAAAAAAAAAAAAAAGAGCAATATTTATTTTAGGTTCTTCAAGTATTCAGTACAGCAAAGGCTTTGTTATCCGGCACCCATGGGGAATGGGGAGTGCCGGATAACCAAATACACCGGTTATCTGAAAGGCAAAGACATCAGTTTAGGCTGCCGCTCCTCCCGCTGCATCAGAGAACCAGGGGATAGGGAGGGGGGCCCCAGGCACACTGGGGAAAGGCTGATATACAGGCTGTGGAGGCTTGGCAGCACAGGCTGCTTTGCTCCAGGCCATGCGGGCCTGGTAAAACTGGAAGTGCCACAGTGGGTTTTTGCTGCATCGACTTGCATGCTGGTTAGTAAGGTGCCGGATTACATGGCTTTTACTATAGTTGTTTTATCTGGAATTCAGTCATTAGAAAAGCTTTATTTTTTGTACTGGAAAAATGAGGTATGTTAAAATTTATGTTAAAATATAATTTAATTAGCTTGATAAAACACAACTTGTCAGCTAACACAAACTAGCATTTGAAAAAAATCGTGTTACTGCAAGGTTAAGCATGAGCAGCACTTTTTTTTCTTTTTGTTTTTTAAGAAGCAAACGTTAATTTGCACTACTTTATAAACACCCAATTCTCAGATCACAGCCCTCCCAGAATATGAATGTTTCTTTACCAGTGCATACATATGATGTTTTAATTTATGCCTGCATCAGCCTAAAAGCTTGGTAAATTGAATAAAATAATATCATGCAACAATAACACTGAAGGACAGCAAATTTAGATTGGACATCAGGAAAAAAATTCTTTACAGTGAGGGTGGCCAAAATATGGAATAAGATTCCAAGGGAGGTGGTACTATCTCCTTTCTTGGAGGTATTTAAGAGGAGATTGGACAAACACCTAGGTGGGTCATCTAAACCCACCACTCTTTCCTGCCTAGGGCAGGGGGTCAGACTCAATGATCTAATAGTTCCCTTCCGACCCTAAAAATCTATGAATCCATTAATAAAATAGTTAAATTAACAAGAGATTAGAGAATCAAACTGGCTTTTCTTGATCATACACGAGAGAGAACTGCTCGTTAATTTTTAATCATTATGGAGCGTTTTGCATTCAAGTCAGCGAGTCGGCATTTTAATGTAGCACTCTGTACACTAGCTTTGCCAAAACAAGAATGGAATGAAATGGCAAAACCTCCTAACTATGTGAGCTGACTTTGCACCCCTCACTTCCACTAGATTTATTCCCCACCCCTACGAAAAAATAGGTTTGCACCTTACAGACTAACTGAAATCAGACAAGCACAGCATGAGCTTTTGTGAAAAGCAGTTTGCCTCTGCTTCCTTTCAGCATCCAAGGAAGCAAGCGAAAGCTCACTCTATGCATCCCCACTTCAGTTGGCCTATAAGGTGCAAACCTCCCCCATCTTCTGGATGGGAAATAAAACCAGTCGAAGTAAGAGGCGGGAAGTCAATCCATAGTTGGTCTGTGACTGGTACAAAGTGACTCTGCCTTCTGCCTGACTTCTGGTTAATGACTCTGCATGAGGGGAAAGAATTTGTGGGGGAGGGAGGAATACCTTTTACTGGCCCCATTGCATGGCCCCATTGCATGGCTGGGATGCACTCAGACAAGCTTTCCAACCCAAGACGCCCTTCTCCAGGTGTCTCTTTATCACCACATACTGCCCCCACAACATCTAGGGGTCCTGCTCCCCCACCCCAGGAGCCAGTGGGATCCTACCTAAGCTGCACATTTCAAATCCCTTGCCCAAGAGAGCTTTCCATTAACCAGCCTCCTGGGAACTATGAAATATAGTAACCAGAAGGAAAGAACTCAACATCCTGCTCGCCATCAGACACTAAGTTTTATCTGAGCCAAACTGGCACAAAATGAGCTTCTCCAGCCAGGAGATCTCACCACACCATCAGCTCTCCTGTAAAATATGAATTGTCATTTCCACCTGGGAGAAATTTTACAGTCTCTGCACTCTCCTTGCCTGAGGAAGGGCAAATGTGTCCAAAAGCTTGCAAATAAAAAAACACTTATGTGCAGGTATCTAGCTGGTCTGATAAAAGACACCACCTCTATCATGACTTCCGATTCCCTTTAAAATCTCAGCACTTTGCTCAACGGGCGTGACTCAGAAGCAGGGGGTGGGGGTCAGTTTCTAAGTCCCGGTAGCAATTTAACTCAGCCCCGCCCGAGGGCTGCTGCTGCTCGCGATCCAGCCTACGCTTCGCAGCACAAGGGACATGAAAGACTCTCCCTCCCCCCCGCGCTGACGTCATGGGAGGCCGAGCCGGAACGGCAGTAAGGGGCAGGTTGCCAGGTTCGGACCGGGGCGGCCTGTACCACTGGGTTCGCAAAGGTCCGTGCCATTTGAAGGGGGCGGCCGGACCACTGGGGAGAAAGGACAGGGGGACCGGCCCATTGGCGGTGGGGGGAGGGGAGCGGCCCCCACAGGACCGAGCATAAGCCCCGAGCACAGCGCTCGGGAAGGGAGAAGCCGAGCGGGGCAGGTCCCCCCGGCCCACGTTACCCAGCTGGCCACGGAGCAGAGGCCCAGGACGCCGCCCATCTTCGCCGCGCTCTGAAGCCACCGCCGCCAAGATGGAAGCGGCTACAGCCGCCGCGCTCCCCTCCTGCTTATGCCTACTTGTTTACCCTTCGCGCGGGTACTTCCGGCGCTAATGCGTCACTTCCGAGAAAATCGAGCGAGGGGAGAGAGAACCCCGCCCACTCGACGCTGGTCAGCCGGAGTTCGGCGCGGAGTGGGCGGGGTTTAGGAGTGGGCGTGGTGATCGAACGTCTCATTTGCATGGCCCCGCCTCTCTCCTTCGGGCCCCGCCCCGGGGCATGCGCCCATGGGCATCAGTGGGCGGAGGTTGGTCACTGATCTGGGCAGCACGTGCTGTCGGGTATACGATCGTTACCGTGTGTGTGCAAGAATGTCACCCTTGGGAGGATGTACAACCAACGCTCAAAATGTACCATCCTTTTGGAGGGAGCTCCTTGATGCAGCACATGCAAAACCCAAGTCCTTCTTGGAAGACCAGGGAGTTACAGTGTACGATAAGCTGACTATGAGCCAACAGTGTGCCCTTGTTGCCAGGAAGGCTAATGGCTTCCTGGGCTGCATTGGTAGGAGTGTTGCCAGCGTAGCAAACAAATGTTTTTACAGCCAGTGCTGCTACTGGATAAATTTGTATTTGGTGGATTATTGGGGTTAAATTAATACCAGGGTGACCAGCAGCGATGCATGCAAGACACTTCCCAGCCTGAATTTTATTCAGAACTGGAAAACAATCCAAAAGACAAGGTAAGGGTGCAAAACAAAATGGAAATTTATTACAGTAAAACTTTATCTGGCATGAGTAAGTTAAGTGGGGTGCCGGTTATCTAAAAATTCCAGTTATCTGGGCTTGCATGCGGTGGCAGCGACAGCATTCATACTCCCCCCGCACCCCGCATCCGGCCAGCCAGTCACTGCCTGTGCAGCCTACAGAGGGGAGTCACTACCCTTGCTCCCCCCGCTCCCCTCCAGCCCTGCTCTAGAAATAGTCTGGTTAATAGAATATTCCAGTTAATAAAATGCCAGTTAACACAGCTTTTACTGTATAAACCACAAGGAATGGGAAAAACAAGAGAAGAGGGCAATAAAAAAGTGGGCAAATAGCAATAAATACAATATACTTTAACAATTGTCCCAGCATCAGTAGGTCTATCTCAGAGCTGCCCTATACAGGGTGTGGGTGCTGCTGTATGTTTTTCTCCAAGGGAAGTCTGCTTCTGGCCTACTCTTGCTTTCTCACCTGCCACATCTGTGATGAAAAAAAGGTTGATTAGTATACTTGGATGACAGTTTTGTCCAGCTAGTTTCTGCTGGCTATTGAAAGAAAGGTTTGTTGGCCCAACACTTGGGGGTCTGTACTGGGAGCTCCTCTGCCCCTACACTCCCGCCTCAAGCCTCCATGTCTGTCCATGTCCAAAATCCTATTGGATTTGTACTGTCAGCCGGGTGTCAGTTTGTTAAGAATTGCCCCACACATCCAGTACCTAGCTGAGGGCCCTGCATCTCATGCCAGGAACCCTGACAGTCCATCCTGTACAAAAATCAAAATGTGTGGCAGCACATTTCTGTAAAAGCTGCCTCTTATCTATCCCTGGTGCTCACATCGCAACTCAATGTCCATCAGCCCTTTCCCTCAGTTCTGGGGTCCTCTCGAGGGTTCCTGCTGGGTCCTCCAGCCAATAAGGGTCAGCACTCACCATCCAGCTGCAGTGTCTCTGTCCAGCTGATGAACCCATGTGCTGTTGGTCAGAGTTAAAAGAGTTTTCCTGTCGGGGATCGGAGATTCCTGCCGGCCCAGCTTCCAACTGGTGGGATATCCTTCCCTAGCCAGGGCTTCCACAGCCAGATGCTGTGCTATTTATCCCAGCGGACACCATCTGGTCGGTCAGAACTGTAAACCAGGCACCTCAGTGGTTTGCTGCTCCCTTGGGCACGACGGGTGCTGAAAGGACCCACTACCACTGTGCTGGTAAGGTGAAGGGTGCAAGCAGGGTTTTTCGTCCCCCCATCTTGCCTGCTCTACTACACCAATACCAACAAGAGATGCAGGTGATCAACAGCGATGCAGAATTATACTGTACCGAACAAGCAAACGGCTGCAAAACAGATCAAGTAATCGTGAGTCAAGGTCGAAATCCAATGTGAACAAATCTGAAGGTCAAATCAGAAGGCACAGATGTCCTAGAAGATTGAGTATTGCAATGGAACTGCTTCTCCCTGTCCATGAGGTGAAACAGATACCACTATTAGCACAGCAACCAAACAGCCAGGCACTGATGTTCAAGCTCACAAAGACACAAGACACACTGCTAAAACCTTTGAACAGAATCCAGACACACACAACCATCATGACCACAATTGAACACCACTCAAATGCAACCACAAATGCATGCACAGAGCACCAAAATGCAGGTTTCTATAGACTGTAATCACACCACTTCCATTATCCAATCATCTAAGGTAAAGGACCTGTCACTCAGGTGTCAATCATGCAGTAACCAATCAATCTCACTCACGTTTGATACATACACCTGTTCCTCACCTTGACCTCAGAACCACTCATACTTTTTCCACCACTCATACTGACGTGACTGCGTGTGCCCAAGTGATCTAAATGGGACAGGAGGTCAAAAGTTTATGATCTTCCAGAGACTTCTATACAAAGTAACCACTGTGCATGCTAATTACTGTCTACATGCTGGCTCAATGCTGTCTCAAAACTCACTGGTAACACCGCCAGATTGAGGGAAGTGACTATTCTCCTTGATCTGGCCCTGGTGAGGCCACATTTGGAGTAATATGCCCAGTTTTGAGGGGCCCCCCGCCCCGAAAGGATGCAGACAAATTGGAGATAGTCCAGCAGAGGGCAACAAAAATGGTGAGGGGGCTGGGGCACATGACTGATGAGGAGAGGCTGAGGGAACTGGGCTAACTTAATCTGGAGAAGAGGAGATAGAGGATTTATTAGCAGACTTCACTACCTAAAGGGTGGTTCCAAAGAAGATGGAGCTGGACTGTCCTCAGTGGTGCCAGATGACAGAACAAGGAGCAATGGCCTCAAGTTGCAGCAAGGGAAGTTTAGGATAGACTGAGAAAAGTATTTGCTATATGTTTCTCAGAAGGGTAGTAAAGCATTGGAACAGGTTACCCAGAGAGGTTGTGGAAGTTTCATCTTTGGAGATTTTCAAAACCTGACTAGACAAAGCTTTGGCTGGGATGATCTTGCTGGGGATAGTCCTGCTTCGAGCAGGGGGTTGGACTTACTAGATGACCTGTTGAGGTCCCTTCCATCCTTAATTTTCCATGATTTTATTTTCCAACAGGGCCAGGACAACCGGGGCAACTGCCCCAGGTGCCAACTTGAAGGAAAAGCCAACAACGCCCCTGCACACACACACATACAGTTGCCTCCAGCAGCCACTGCCAGTCGTGTGGAGGCAACCAGAAGCCACTGCTGCCTCTGTGCTCCAGGCACCAGGCCACGTTGCTGTGTTGCTAGCATAGACAAACTAAGGATGCCTGAGTTATGTCAGTCCCCATCTTCCACTTTCAGGACAAGGAAACAGGCCCATTTTGCACGTTCTACATCCAGCTCTTCCCCTACATTCTCATCCTTATGTTCCATTGTTGCAAAATTTTGTAAGGGGATCACTCAATTTAATCAGAAAAAACCCAAACAAGCCAAGCTCTGTCTCCAGTGCTTCAAGCTGGGAAGCAGTTGCTTTATCTAACTGTACTGAAGGAGGGGGAGAGGGAAGCTTCCCGTTGTGTAATTTTATGTAAATAGCATATATACCAGTTTGATGTTAGGTAAATAACATGGAAGTAGACTTTTGCCTATTGCCTTTAATCTTGTGTGTCTTTTTTAGTTTTGCATTGCCTTAAGAAACTCCATTTTGTATTGCTCCGTAGCTTGACATAAATACTCAACCTTTTACTCTTCTGTATACTGTATGGATGAGAGTGCGTTTGTGGAAAAAGAAAACATCAGCTGGTGACTGGCTGAAGAATGCAGACAGATAAAAGAAGAAACAAGAAGAATCTGTCCCAGAACAGCAAGAGAACAACAGCAATCGACCTTCAAAAAAGAACACAGTGATAACCCAGCAAAAGCCCAGAGGACTGGGTGAATTGACAAGGCTATAAAAGACGGGATGAGACATAACGATATTGGGTCTTGTTCTACATGTCATCCTGGAGCATCAATTCATTTGATGAGATGGACCAGCAGGAGCCTTGCTCCTACTCTTGATGGCTGGCCACTAAGTTGATCCAAGCACTGATAAAACCGGTAATGTATACCAGCGCAGAAGAGAAATTGGGTGCTTAATCAATAAACACGGAATCTGCCTTATCCTCCCTCATAAGGTATCGCTTGTGATTTGAGCAATTGGGAATTTGCGCAACAGTAATACTCTGGGCAAACCCTTAATGATTTCTTTACCAAACTCTTCAAATACCACTGGTAAAATATTTCCATCCAGACTGTTTGTCCTATTTGACTCAGTCTTTTAGAAGCTCTTGATTGTCTAACAGCCACTAGGAGTTGAAAAATAAATTCATAATGAGAAAGAAAAATAGTACAAAGTAAACGGCCCAGTTTCTGCAAATGTGAAAGTTAACGTAAAAGAAAAATATATGTCTATCATGTGACAGCCTCTATGAGTGTGGAGTGGCCCATTTGCATATATATCACTGCAGGATCAGGGCCCAGACATACCTACATCTGCTAGACAAAGGATAATAAGATACTGTAAGTTAAGATTCAGAATATATTATGCTCACATACAAAAAAGCCATTAAATTACATTGTCCAATTTCTTTGCATATTAATAGGAAGGACAGAGTTGTTTTAACTGTAGAAAAAGATGAAGAAAGAATTGTCTTAGTTTACAGAGCATCTAGAAGCACGGAGTGCTACCCAAGGAATAGGGAATAAACATGGTGTGACTTCATTTTTAAACAAAAATGGCTTCCGAATAACTTTCTGTTTCATACGCAAAAACAAAACATTATTGTCTTAACAGAAACTTTTCCAGGGATCCTGGTTTTCTCTGATTTAAAAAAAAAATCACAAATTCTCTGATAAAACCCCCCAAATCCACAATTAAAATGAAATGCCACTATATATCAAGGTATCAATTAAGCACAATGTTTTATTGACATATTTACAATTTTAAAGCAGTTTGGAAGCCTACCAGTGCCTCAATCACTATAATAAAATTAATTCTAAATACCTGTAAATTTTGGCATTTGATTTTGGGTTTTTTATCATAGAAAATCAGAGCTTCCCGCATCCCCTTCATTCACCAGGACTCAGGTTCAGGCCCCTCACTCCCAAGCCACAGCCCCCCAGCCCTGTGGGTGTCCCTTATTCCCCAGCTACAGCCCCCTGACCCTGCTGGTGCCCCTCACTCCCTACCCACAGCCCCCTAGAACCTCCTATACCACAACACTGAAGAATCTTGGAGGAAAGCTTGGGCAGAAAACAGTTTCCCAAATAAACACCTTCTCTCCAACCCGACAATGCAACAATCAGGCTTCAATTCCATGGAGTATGTGGACAACCTTTACTAGGATACACACTGGACATGGCCAGTGTGGCCATCTGATACACAAGTGGCGCCTAAAAACCTCGCCTAGCTGCAACTGTGGAAATCCTGACCAAACCATGGAGCACATAATAACATCCAGCCCCAGATACAAGTTTGAGGGCGACATTCTGGAGTTGCATTTGCTTTCCAGTAGGGCATTGGTCTGGTTGGGGAATTAGGAATTACAACTGTGACAATAACTCGTGTACCTAAAGCCATACGAAAGAAGTCACCCCAACCATAGTCCCCCTCACCCCTGCCAGTGCCCCTCACTCCCCACCCACAGCCCCCTGGGCCTGCTGGTGGCCCTCACCCCCAACCCACAGCCCCCCCACAGCCCTGCCAGAAGGGGCCCCCAGTTGCCAGGGCTATGGGGCCAGGGACCCCATAGCATCCTGCCCCCTGCAGCAGTGCCCGAGCCCCAGCTGGTGCCTGCAGAAGCTGGCGGCTGCTGCAGTAGAGCAGCACATAGAACCCAGCTCCCCCTCTCCCACAGGCAGCATGGCCAGTGCAGAGCCCTTTGGGGGCAGGCGGAGTCTGTCTGCTGTGGGTTTGGGCTCTCTGCCCTCCCCCCGGGGCCTCTGTGGCCCAGCAGGTGGGACCCAGCACAGCAGGGTAGAGCAGGGCTGGGCGGGGAGGCTCCTTGCCACTGCAAGCTCTGTGCTGCCATGGCAAGGCACCCTCTGCTCACCCAGCAGTAGCAAGGTGCACAAACCCGTACCACCGCCCCTGCTTCTGCCAGCCAGGAAGGGTGCCGCACCAGGGCAGTGGAGGACTCACAGCAGCGAGAAGCTTCTCTGCCCAGTGCCACTCTACCCTGCTATGCCAGATCCTGCTTGCTGGGGCCATGG